>NC_056748.1:937739838-937837338 GCF_019279795.1 Protopterus annectens
CCCTTCTTCCATGACGTCAGGGGTATAAAACATGCAGCCAACGCCATTACATCAGTCTTTCTTGCCGTGCGGTGCCTGAAGCAGAAGCAGTTCGCAAGTGCCCGTCAGCCGACTCCTGAAATTTTCATTTTCGAGTTTCAGAACCGAAGTCTTCAACTAAAAGCTAAGTACCCCTTTGGGAAAACTTTTTCTTGCTCCTTACCGATGTCAGTAAAAGTTAATAATTATATTACTTGTGGAAAGCAAATGACCTCATAAGGATTTTCATTTGTACTGTATTCCTTGCCTGAGCCCTGACCACGACGTACCTTGCTGTCGGTTTTCTGCTTTATTTAATCAGCGCACTATCCGTCGTTGGTATACTTTTGCTTCTAAATATTTCTGTTCTTGGTTCAATTATCCAGAAATGACGTCGGTTAGCCACCCGACTACCGGAATACCGAAAAAATGCAAAGAAAAAGACAGAGACAGGCCGTTGAGCTCCAAAACTGCCAACGACGCTTCTTCTAAGCCAGTCGCCAGTTCGCCGGTACTCAGTGAGGCGCTTTCGCGGCCCCTGATACCCGCTACTTCTGATTCGCATTCCCCATTTGGAGTCTGGTATGCTGCGCGATGTTTCAAATATGGAACCCATGGATGTCTCTACGGGTCCGGATCCGCTGAACAGGCACCGGCTTCTGAGGGTGTATTCAGGCCTACAGACTTGCAAATTAAACCGACTCCAACTTCACTACTAAGGCCTAAATCTCGATCTATGTCTAAAAAACTGACGCCCAGGCCACATGTTCAGGCCCCTATGCCTACAAAACAAATGATCAAAATGGCTGAAGATTTAATTACTCTAATCAGGGGTAGTCACCCCCCCCCTCCAAGAGGCCTAGGGCTGAACTTGACTATGAATCTTCTGAACAGGACTCTGTTTCTTCTGACTCTTCTAATGATCTGGATTTGTCCATTCCTACTTATGAGGACTCTGATGCAGAGGATTCAATTCCCTCTGCTTCTCCACCTAAGGATTTCTCTTTTGGGGAAACCTTGCATACCTTAAGGAAGCATTTCCACTGGGAAAGTCAGGATTTCTCTGAATCCAAAAAGAGGCTTAGGGATTTCCTCCTTCTTCCTCAGCATAGGCCTTTGGCTATACCTCCTGTACTAGACATTGTTGATGATGTGTTTTCGGAATCCAGTATGGCCCCGGACTCCCTGCCTCCAGCTCCTAGCAAACCAGACGGGTACTACAGGGTTCCTGAGTCCCACAAATACCTTTTCAAAAATCCTGTTGTGGATCCTGATACCATTTCTCAGGGGCCCAAGGGCATTAAGGCTTCTACTGCTAAAAATCCTACCCCTTCTGATAGAGACTCCAGGGCGCTGGATAGACGGGGTAAAAAGGTTTATACTTCTGCATCCTTAGCAATCAGGGCTTTAAACTGTCAATTCCATATGCTAAAATATCAGCAGCTTATCATGGGACTGCTTAAACAGAAAATTATGTTGATTTCTGACTGTGTGGAGAATAAAGAATTGCATGATTTATTGCATTCAGCTGAACAAGTTGGCAAACATACTTTGCAATGTGGTTTTGATTCTTTAGAGGCCTCTTGCAGGGCCGCTGTTACTGGGTCTGTGCTTAGAAGGCATGCTTGGCTTAAGTAGCAATCTCTGCCTGATCATGTTAAAGCAAAACATTTGGATGCTCCTTTACAACAGGACCGCCTGTTTGGCAATAAGGCTGAAGAAGTTCTAAAAAGATGGAAGGTAAAGCTAAATCTATGCAAACTGTGAAAGATTTCTTACAGGTACAAACTCCAAGATTTAGTAGGTATTGACCTTCTAAGAACTGGTCCTTTCCAGCTCTTTCCAGAGCCACTACGGCCAAACCCAGACATTCCAAAAGCTCCAGGTTTCAGTCCCAAGGGACTTTCAGAACTAAGCAATGGGGTGCTTCTACTTCCAAATCTGGAAACAAGGCACCACCCTGTGGTAAACAGTCTCCGTGACTTCCCTTTAAAATTTCCAAGCACTTACCTCTTAGCTGCCCCTTTGTAGGGGAAATTGGCTCTTTTCAAGAAACTGGCAACTTGTAATCCAGGACAAATGGGTTTTAAATATAGTGTCCCAGGGATACAGATTTCATTTTCACACGCTGCCATCACCAAACGGGTGGCCAGACCTGCCCCCGAATCAGTGGGCAGAGTCTCAGAAACAAGTTCTTTCCCTCCTAAACATGGGGGCTATTCAAGGTTTGTATTCCAGACTTTTCCTGGTACCCAGAAAAGACAAATCATGGTGTCCAATTCTGGGCCTGTCTACTCTAAACACCTTTCTGGACATTCCAAAATTCAAGATGCTGACTCTTCACCAGTTACTTCCTATGCTAGGCAAGGATGCCTGGTTGGCAACTCTAGATTTAAGAGGCTTACCTGCATATCCCAATCAGGGAAGCTTGCAGAAGATACCTACGGTTCAAAGCAGGCTGTGCATGCATTATCAGTTCTCTGCACTGCCCTTTGGCTTGTCTACTGCACCCAGGGTATTCACAAAGTGCCTGGCTCCAGTAATTGCATTTTGCAGGCAAAGAAATATTCAAATATATCCATACCTGGACAATTGTCTAATTCAGGCAGAAAACCAGGCCATTCTTCAAAAACAACTGGTGTATGTAAAAAGAGTTATAACCTGTCTAGGGTACACCATAAACAAAAAGAAATCTCAACTGGTACCGTCTCATTACATTCCTGGGTGCAAGCTTGAATACACCTGCCCAGATGGCTTTCCTTGCGCCAGAAAAGCAAATTCATTTGGTGACTTACTTCAAACAGGTGGCCACAAAAAACCCTGCTATCTGCAAGACAAATACTGCAAGTCTTGGGGTTAATGGCCTCCTGCATTCTTCTAATTCCATTTGCAAGACTGCATATGAGGAAACTTCAGTGGTACTTAAAAAGTTTATGGAGTTAACATTGTCACAGCCTGGAAATAATGATTCCTATCATACCATGCCTGTGCCTAGTTCCTATGGTGGGCAGAGGCTTGCCACCAAAACAAGGGACTGCCATTCACACCACCCCCTGCCACTCACACCCTAACTACAGATGCATCAGACTATGCATGGGGGGCTCATCTGGCAGGCAAGTGCATTCAGGGCAAATGGAGCCCAAATCAAATGCACCTTCATATCAATCAAAAAGAAATGCTAGCTGCACAGAATGCACTGACAGCCTTCAAAGACTACCTTCATCCAGGACAATTACTGATAAAGACTGACAACACCACAGTTATGTGGTACATAAACAAGCAGGGGGGGTACACATTCCTACCCCCTCTGCAGACTAGCCATGGCATTGTGGAACATGGCCTTGAGCTACCAAGTGCAACTACAAGCTCAATTCCTGCCAGGAAAGCTGAATGTTCTGACAGACGACCTAAGCAGAAATCTCATGGACCCACACGAATGGAAACTGGAACCATGGATTTTCATCATGTTAAGCAAATGAGGGAGCCCAGACCTGGATCTTTTTGCCTCACCCCAGAACTACCAGTTGGACAAATTTTGCACAAGAACTCCTCACAAAAAAGCCTGCACAAGAACTCCTCACAAAAAAGCCTGGAAAGTGGATGCTCTGTCCTTCAGCTGGAAAAACCTATCAGTCTATGCCTTTCCCCCTCTGCCTCTGCTATCCAGAGTTGTTCTAAAAGTCAAACAGGGCAAACCAAAAATGATTTTGATTGTTCCAGACTGGCCTCGCCAACACTGGTACCCACTTCTGTGCAGTGTGTCATACATTCCACCATGGCACCTGCCTCAGACACCTTGTTTACTGTCTCAGCAGGAGAACCAAATTCTGCACCCTCAGCTCCAAACATTGAATCTTGCAGCTTGGCTAATCACTTAAATTCCCCCTTAGCATCCCTCAGCAAACCTGTGATGGATGTCATTTTGGAGGCGAGAAGACCTAGTACAAGAAAATCTTATGCTGACAAATGGAAAAGATTCTGTGCCTGGAATCGGTCTCAAGGGATGAGCGCAGCAGTGCCCAGTTTACCTCAGATTTTGCAATATTTAACTGAGGTGCTTCACAAGGACCTGTTTTTTTTTCTTCCATAAAAATCCATGCTTCAGCCTTTTGTGCTCATTAAAACACAGAACCCCCCTCTTCTCTCATCTCTTCTAAAGCAGTACATCAGAGGGGCAAATACTTGCGACCACACAGGAGAGCTCCAACCCCTGCCTGGGACCTTAACTTTGTATTGGAAAAACTCACTCTACCTCCTTTCGAGCCATCTGCTACTGCAGACTTAAAAATTCTTTCCTGGAAAACAGCCTTCCTTTTAGCAATCACTTCAGCTGGAAGGATATCTGAACTACAGGCCCTTGGCAGTGGAGCCTTTCAGCATCTTTCATGCGGAGAGGGTGTCACTCAGAACCAATCCATCATTCATGCCCAAGGTGGTATCCAGTGTGGCTCTTAATCAGTCCATTCATTTGCCAACTTTCTTTCCCAATCCACAGAACAAAGGGGAACGGATTCTGCATTCCTTGGATGTACACAGACAACTTATATTCTACTTGGACAGGACTAAATCTCGAAGAAAATCTGAACTGCTGGTAGCATTTGCTGCAGGGGCAGAAGGGAAGGCTATTTCAAAGCAAACCATTTCTAAATGGATAAGCCATTGTATTTATTTCTGTTATAAGCACCATGGAAAACCTATCCCCCAGGGGATCAGATTTAATTCCACCAGGGCTGCATCTACTTAAACAGCCTTTCTCAGAGGTGTTCCTACCAGGGATATTCTAGAAGCTGCTACCTGGAGTTCAGTTCATACTTTCACTAAGTATTATCACTTGCCTATTTTCTCTAAATCCAGAGCTGGCTTTGCCACTGCTGTCTTACAGGGTCTTGTAGCTGGTCCTACTGCTGTATAAATCCATCCTCCCAACCATAGCTTTGGGAATCTACCCAAATGTAATGACTGCAACAGTGAAACACGATGAACATAGTACAGTTGTACATACTTACCATAAATGTAGATGTTCCAGTGTATTCACTGTTGCAGTCCTGGTTACCCTCCCTCCAGCTATATATATATATATATATATATATATATATATATATATATATATATATATATATATATATCTGGGGCAAGAAAAACTGATGTAATGGCGTCGGCTGCATGTTTTATACCCCTGACGTCATGGAAGAAGGGACAGCAACTGACGCAGGACCCAAGACTTTGTTAATCAGGCCGACTGAGGGCAACCTGCCAGCAGATTACCCAAATGTAAGGACTGCAACAGTGAATACATTCGAACATCTACATTTATGGTAAGTGTATACAACTGTACTATCTCCTGATAACCGTTCTTACATGTTGGTCAAAAGAGAGGGTGCTATAAACCTAAGAACTTAGTTCCGTAAGTACGTTAACGTTGTGTAGAGGTATGTCATCTAGACAGAATGATAGGGGGGGGGTGTCTACTAAAAGTGACAATATTACATTTTTTTTTTAGTATTTAATTTGAGCACATTTCGGAACTCCGAAGAGTTTATTAGGGAGAGTTCACTCTTGAGGGTTTGGGTATCATAGGGTAACTTAAGCCCTAGTTCGCAATCATCTGCCTATGTTGTTAGCCAGGGGATGTGGCTCTCTTCTTGGAAGTCTGAGAAGTAAATACAAAAAAGGAGGGGTCCCATCACTGAGCCCTGAAGACACTACTGGTCACTTTATTTTCTGATGAGGCACCTAAAAGTTGTACTGTGTGGTTTCTGTCTTCCAGCCACCATATGTGTGTCAATTTTTAAAGTATTTACCTTTTGTATGACACCAGCATATGGAATGGGTATCAAAGGCCTTAGCCGGGTTAAGATGCACTGCAGTACATGGCCACCATCTATAACCTCTGTAACCCTTTCAGAAAATGTACCAGATTAGATAGGATCAACCCTTGTAGGAATCAAACTGCCATACAGTATGTTTTGCTATCGGACCCCAGTTTTCCTGAGAAATGGATGTCAAGTCTAACAAGATTTTTGACATCACAGTTTGAGGTCAGTTGGCATATGTTCTGTGGCTTTGTAGGTGAAGGTTATAAGGCTTATAGGTTTGTAATTAATCATTGGTTGCAACCAACCTGGTTAGTTTTCTGTGAAACTATTAATTTAACAGTTTGGCAATTAATTAACTAATTTACAATTACTTATATATACTAATCCAGCATAATTAGAGCTGGAACTCAAAAGTGCCATAAGCTCCTCCTGCCCTCCCATTAATATTAATGCCATAAACACAACTTGGTACATTAAGTCTTAGTTCGGAAGCAATTTTTAAAAAATTTTTATTTAGAAATGGGTGTGAAGTGATCCTTTCTTTTTATATAAGAAAAGTGTTTGCATGCATAAAGGGTTGTTTTTTTCCGTTTAAACATGATCTTTGAGAGCAACCTTAATGTAGTTTGGTCTTGGGACTGATATGTTAGCTATGTTGGAATGTCCACAAACTGGGCTCTTCCTAAAAAAGATGCGGGGGTGGGGGGCAGGAAAGATTATTTAGCCAATTTTATTGAAGTCTTTTCTTTGTAATTAGGCATCAGTCATGGTGAAAGAATGATGTTAAGTTGTCTATCTCGCCTTCATTCTTGCTGGATGGGTTCGGAGCCGACCTCGGCTCCGACTCGGCCACTCTAAAAGCTCGAGAGTTGGTTCCACCGGCTCGAGGCTCCCCTTATATCCCACAATGCTAGGCGTGAGTTACCTCAGATCTCGTTTGCCGCTACAGCGATCGAGGTGTTGTTTTTCTACCGGCTCAGGTCAGTTGTTTAATCAGTCGATTTAAACTAGTTTAAATCCCCTTTTCTTAACTAAATTTTTCATATTTCCCTTAGTTTAGTGTATTTCATCCCTTTCTTCTTTTTTCCCATTTTTTTCCCTCAAGAACTTAAAGTTCTTCCCTTAGGCCTTCGGGCCCTGCTATCCCTAGTGGAGTGTTTGTGTTTTGTTAGGGATATTTTTTATACCTAAGCTAACTAACTAGTTTAATTAGTATAATTTAGTTAACTTTCTTTATAGTGTAATCAGTGTGTGTGTGTTTTTTGTGTGGTGGTTACACTCTCAGTCCTTGATAATGTCCAAGGATTCAAAGGTCTCAGGCTTCAAGAAGTGTGACTCGTGCTGTCAGAAAATGTCTCTGACAGACGGTCACACTTCTTGTGTTTACTGCCTGGGACCTTTGCACCTGCAGGACTCTTGTGCTGTATGCCATGGCTTCAGCCCCAGAGTCCTGCAGGAAAGAAAAAATAAACTTATTTTGAGAGGTTTACTTAAGCCTGAGGGTTCCCTTACTGTTACTTCGGGCAAACCCTCTAAGGCTTCTAGGTCCTCTGCTCCAGCTACTGAGTCGAGGCCTAAGGCTTCGAAACCTCCTTCTACATCGGCTCCGCTGGAGCCGGCGAGTCTCAGACTGCAGCTTCTGTGGTTTCCTCGGCTCCGGCTGGTGCCGAGGTATTGGAAATTCCTGTGTCTGCTCCGACTAGACCTTTGGAGCCGACATCTAGAAAGAGGTCCAGGTCACCGTCCCTTGGCTCCGTTCATTCGGCTCCAGCATCTCCCTTGCTGTCTGAACGGAGCCATAGATCTCACTCCTCTAGGTCATCGAGGCTTTCGGACCATGACCTTCAGAGGGTAGTGAGTCGACTTCTTAAGTCCGAGGCACTGGCCCAAATGCTTCAGAGCCCGACTCATCAGTCAATGCCTGACCCTGTTCCTCATTATGTTCCTCCTCCGACTCCTTTGAGCTCGGAGCCGGGGCGTTTCGGAACCGAGACTGTGGTAGCGTCGGAGCCGATACAAATGTCTTCGGCTCCGTCGTCGGCTCCGATTTCTTCCTTAGAAGAATCTCGGCGCCGGACTTCCCTCGTCGGCTCCGAGGGGGTGAGTGGCATCGGACCCTTGTCCGACCCTGCTCTCCCTCTCGGTGCTTCGGCGCTGGTGAGTTCGGCTCCGACATCGGCCTCGGAGCCATCACTGTCGGTGCCGAGGGAGGTTTTCAGCTTCTCGGAGCGGGGACCTCTGGCTCTGCCTGACAGGGGTGCGTTCGAGGTCATGCGGAGTGTGTTGGAACCTGGTTCAACTCCACAGTCGGCTCCGTCCGCCCCTCCCTCTTCGGTGCCTCAGGTCAAGTCTACTCACTCCCTCATCCCAGACCGCAGAGAGCCAGCTCCTCAGGAATCCCCTGTGGGGATCTCATCCTCTTCCGAGGCCTCTCCTGAATTGGCAGAAGAGCCCCCTCAGAAGAGAAAGTGTAAGAGGAAACACATAGACTCACCTGAGTCCGTCACGTCTGACACAGATTTAGAGGATTCCGAGGGTTCCCCCCGTTCCCCTTCTGAAGATGTCTCCTTTGCAGACATTCTAGAAATCCTCAAACAGAGGGGAAATTGGCCAGCCCTCAGCCCTTTGGAGGATGAATCTGTGTATCTTGAGGCGTTTGGCTCTCGCCCTTCCACCTCCTGGGTGTCTCCCCCCTTTGACCCCCTCATGCAGGTGGTAGCAAAAAAGGCATGGACGGCTCCTGATTTAGTGGACCCCACTCCCAGGAGACCCTCAAAGTTTATCACGGCACCAGCAGATAAACAATTTCTGACCAAGGGAGTTTCTGTGGATGCTATGGTGGTTGCTGCTGCCACTAAGAAGGAACTAGCTGATCCTTCAGTGCCTGTCCATCCACCTAACAAGGAATCTAGGTCTATGGACAGGTACGGGAAGCGGATGTTCTCTGCAGCGACCTTTGCAATGCGTGCTCCGAACTACCTATGACATTTTACTCGCCTTCAAAGAGACTTGATCAAAGAAGCGAGTGACATGTTGAAGGATCCTACAGCTGCGGGTTTTCAGGACAAGATGAACACTCAGCTGGCTACCCTGAACTCCATAGCTAACTCCTCCATGCCTCCTTTCATGCGGCTGATGGAGCGAGCAGGGCCAAGAGGGACAGGAGTGGCCTTACGCAGGCATGCCTGGATGCGGCTATGCAACTTTATGGACCCCTTTAAAACGCCGCTTCACTAATTCCCCGCTTGATGGATCATCTCTTTGGTCCTCAAGTGAAAGAAACCTTGACTAGGTGTGAGACGGATGGCAAGACTCTTTCTGCCGCCGGAGTCCGCTTTTCTACTCCTTCTAGGCCTTACCCCAAAGGCCAGAAAAGTGGGAAAATGTGGTTCAAAACAATCTCAAGGGACTTCGCCTGACGACAGAGTTGGTTCCTCGCCAGAGGCAGAGGGGAACAACAATGGTAGACGCCGCCCTAGAGGCAAGGGGGTCCGAGAACCAGGGCAATCGAGAAACTTTCTCCGATAAGCCCTTTCAGCATCCCTGAGGTGTTGCCCGACTGTCCACCTTCGGAGGCAGTCGGGGAAAGATTGTCACTGTACCCAGAAGCCTGGCTATCCCTAACTCGAGACAAGTAGGTACAGTCCATCATTTCCGAAGGCTATTCCATTCCCTTCGTTCGCATTCCAAACCGATCAAAAAAATCCCTTCCAGATGTTCCACCCGCTCAAAGGGATCTTGCAGCTTTGGAAATTTCAAAGCTGCTTGCAAAAAGAGCAATTCAGCCAGTTCCAGCAGACCAGCAAGGATCCGGAATCTACTCCAGGTTCTTTTTAGTTCCAAAAAAAACAGGGGACTGGAGACCAATTTTGGATCTCAGTATCTTGAACAAGTCGGTCAAGAAAACAAGGTTTTGGATGGTCACGCTAGAGTCCATCCTTCCCCTATTGGGAAGAAAAAATTGGATGTGCTCTATAGACCTTCAGGATGCGTACTATCATATAAAAATGAACAGATGCTCCAGAAGATTCCTCCGCTTCAGGCTGGGAACCAGTCATTTTCAATTCAGAGCCCTGCCCTTTGGACTCACCACTGCCCCCCGGGTGTTTACCAAATGCATGGCAGTGGTAGCTTCTCACCTGAGACGTCAAGGATTCCAGGTATTTCCATATTTGGACGACTGGCTCCTCACAGCTCCCACCAAGCATCTTCTTCTAATGGCCAGGGACTACACCTTTCGCATTTGTCAAAACTTGGGCATTTCAATAAATTGCGAAAAGTCTGTTTTGTCGCCTTGTCGTGTTATTACCTTCATTGGCACAATTCTAGACACAGTCAACATGTCTGCGAGGCTAACAGATCAGAGAATAACAGACATACACAAACTGGTCTCGCTCCTCTTCAGCAGCAACAGAGTCAAAGCCAGTTTAGTTCTGAAAGTATTGGGGATTATGGCGGCTGCCATACCTCTGCTTCCATTAGCCAGATTCCACATGAGAATCCTTCAATGGATGCTCTTCACACAATGGTCATACCAGCAACTTCCGATGTCCCACACCATTATGATTACGCAAACATGCAGGAATCATCTTCTGTGGTGGATGTCTTCCCCTCAGCTCTTCTTGGGAAGACCCTTTGTTCCTCCCTACGGTTGCTACTCTGACAACGGACGCCTCCTGATCGGGTGGGGGGCATTATCAGGGCAGAACTGTCCAGGGCACATGGCAACCAGACGAATGCCACTTGCACATAAATGTTCTAGAGATGAGAGCAGTGCTTTTAGCGTTGCAAGCCCTTCAAGACTCTCTTCCCTTGGGAACGATAGCAATCCAGACTGACAATATGTCTGTAGTGTGGTATATCAACAAACAAGGCGGAACCAGGTCCTATCCCCTATGTCGAGAAGCACTCAGACTGTGGCAATGGGCGATTTCTTCTCAGCGGTTTCTGATAGCAACGCACATCCCCGGGAAGTCCAATCAAATCGCGGACAAGTTGAGCAGAGCTATCCTCATGCCTCACGAGTGGTCTCTGAAAGATTCTATTGTGAGGAAAATATTTCTCAAGTGGGGTCAGCCTTGCTGCGACCTTTTTGCTACTCCCCAAAACAGCAAGTGCAAAGATTATTTCACCCTATTCCCGCTACCAGGCCAGCCCAGCAGAGATGCTCTAGTCCAAGTTTGGCCCCGGGGACTTCTGTATGCATTTCCTCCCTTCCCACTAATCTCTCAAGTGATGCAGAAAGCTATCGCTCAGAAGGCCTCCTTGATCCTCATTGCTCCTTACTGGACTCGACAGGTTTGGTTCCCCTTTCTACATCAATTTCTGTTGGAGCAACCTTCGCATCTGGACCTAGTTCCAGATCTTTTGATCCATCAGTCGGGTCAGTTTCATCGCTCCCTCCCCTCTCTGAACCTCACTGCTTGGTTCCTCCAATTCCAACCTTAGCCAGGCTTCCTCAAATATCTCACACTGTTCGAGATATTTTGATAGCTTCCCATAAATCTTCCACTCGAAAGATTTATCTGAGTAAGTGGAAACGTTTCGCCTATTGGGCTCAAGGAAGGGACATAGATCCTTTCACGGCTTCCATCCAAATAGTCTTTGATTTTCTAGCTGAACTCTTCCATGCAGGTTCATCTCCTTCTACTCTTAAAGTTCAATTGGCAGCTATTTCTAACTTTCATGTGGGCGTCTCAGAGTCTGCCATAATGTCCCACAAGCTTTGCAAAGCCTTTTTGAAGGGAGTTTTTCTACTCAGACCTCCTATAAGAAATCCTCCTCCTCCTTGGGACCTAAATTTAGTTCTCAGTTCCTTGATTCTCCCCCCTTTCGAACCTGCAGCTTCCTGTTCTTTAAAATTGCTATCATGGAAGACTCTCTTTATGGTAGCTATTACTTCAGCTAGAAGAGTTTCAGAACTTCATGCACTCAGCTGTCTACCTCCTTATCTGTTGTTCCATAAGGACAGGGTATCCTTACGAACCAACCCGTCCTTTTTACCTAAAATAGCCTCGGCGTCTAACCTAAATCAAAGCATTGACCTCCCTGTGTTTTTTCCAGAATATGCTAATAGGTCTGAACAAAAATTGCATTGGCTAGATGTTCATCGTCAGTTAAGGTACTATTTGGATAGAACCAAACAATTCAGAAAATCTGACCAGCTGTTTGTCTCTTATGCAGAAGGCAGAAAGGGACTTTCTGTTTCTAAGGTATCACTATCTAGATGGCTAACATCTCTAATTTCCATTATCTATGAAATAAGACACCAAAAGCTACCTAACAAACCTAAAGCCCATTCCACCAGAGCTTTGGCTACTTCTATAGCCTTCCAAGACAGACTGCCTATAGACACCATTTGTGCAGCAGCTACTTGGGCTACTCATCACACTTTCATTTCACATTATAAGTTGGATTTAGCTTCTAGGCATAGAGCTAATTTTGGTTCCACTGTGCTCAAAAGTCTGTTCCGTTAGGCCACCCAGGACAAGGTGCTAGGGACGCGGTCCCATCCAGCAAGAATGAAGGCGAGATAGACAACTTAACATATAGAAGTTATGTTCTTACCATAACGTTCCATGTTAGTTGTCTTCTTCTCTTCTTCTTAAGGCCCCACCCTCCTTCCCCTTGGCCTGGACAGACCTAGAGGAGTTTGATTGTGACCTCTCTTTCTACCACCTCTTTACTTTAGGTATATGCTCTGCTGTGCATATTTTCCTGGATCAGGATGTAGGTCACCCTTCTCTTCTCCCTTGTTTATAGAGGTGGACTTTGTTTCCAGTTATTCTGCTACTATTAGCTGGGCCCAGCTCACAAACGAGATCTGAGGTAACTCACGCCTAGCATTGTGGGATATAAGGGGAGCCTCGAGCCGGTGGAACCAACTCTCGAGCTTTTAGAGTGGCCGAGTCGGAGCCGAGGTCGGCTCCGAACCCATCCAGCAAGAAGAAGGCGAGAAGAAGACAACTAACATGGAACGTTATGGTAAGAACATAACTTCTATTTTCCACTTGAGACTGTCATCTTACCTGCATTTTAAGATGCCTGGAAAGCTCTGACATGACTTTCTGTTTATCCCTCAAGTTTGTGTGTTTCAAGTCATTCACCCTCACATACACTGCTTCCATAGCGTAGTGATACTTATCAAAAGTTAGGATCCTTAGGCACCTTGTAATGTCAGTGATCCTGGCATGTGAAAGACCATGTATTTTTGCCCTGTTCTTGTCCAACCTTCTAAATGATGAGCCACTGTGTCTGATAATAGACACCTATCACTAAAACATGTTTATTGCTGATATGGTTCATAGTGATAGATTACTTTAGAGCGTTTTTGTTCATTGTGACTCTGAGCTATATATGTGAGGTGAATGAGTGACTTGATTTTTCCTGAGACTTGATCTTACTTCTAGGGAGCTCTGAAAGTCATTTTCCAGCGTCCACTTAAGACACCTTGTTGCAGTTGGAGATGCATTGTGATGGAGGTGTATGAAGTTCATAGTGAAAGTTTATAGTTGAGAGGCAAGCATTCAGATGAATTGGATATTTGCACTTCCCACAGATGGATGGAATTTTTAATGTGGAGTACAACTTCATTATCTGCAGTAAAAGGCAGATGTTCTTCATGTTTCACTGTTGCAGTCATTACATTTGGGTAATCTGCTGGCAGGTTTCCTTCAGTCGGCCTGGTTAACAAAGTCTTGGGTCCTGTGTCGGTTGCTGTCCCTTCTTCCATGACGTCAGGTCATCAGGGGTATAAAACATGCAGCCGACGCCATTACATCAGTCTTTCTTGTCGCGCGGTGCCCGAAGCAGAAGCAGTTCGCAAGTGCCGGTCGGCCGACTCCTGAAATTTTCGTTTCGAGTTTCAGAACTGAAGTCTTCAACTAAAAAGCTAAGTACCCTGTTGGGGAAACTTTTTCTTGCTCCTTACTGATGTCAGTAAAAGTTAATAATTGCATTACTTGTGGGAAGCAAATACCTCATAAGGATTTTCATTTGTACTGTATTCTTTGCCTAGGCCCTGACCACAACGTGCCTTGCTGTCCAGTTTTGTGCTAAATTTAATCAACGCACTATTAAACGTCAAACACTACTAAAAATTCCTGTTGTCCACCACGGCAGTAAAACTTGATAATAAAATCAAAACTTTAATAAAAAAAAATATAACATAAAACAAGCAGTCCTCAGTCTTCCGATAAGCGCTTTCGGCAAATGTGCCTTCCTCAGATCGTAAAAAAGGACTGTTCAGCTTTTGTATTTATAAGGCATCACAGCCATTCATCTGTGACACTCCCTTGTTGCAAACCAAAAGGAGGCCAGCTAGCAAAGTGGTATAATTTTCTTCATTGTAATTAAAGGCGCAGTACTTTTACTATGAGATTGTATATGAGAAAACTAGTAGCTATGTATGTGAATACATTATATGAATGAAGCAACATTCAAGTAAGCTTGCTGATCGTATTCCTTCTATTCCTAAGTGCAGGTTTTAATGGCACAATGGTATTCAAGCCTGGTAATCTGTTCGCTCTTAAATTAATTATCCAGCATGGTTCCCTTAACTCTGTGCGATTATGAACATCTCCGCCTCTTGTGGTCTGACAGACTGCCTCTGTGGCCTTAAATACAAAGTGATGTGAAGGATACTGTACTATATGGGCTGCTGAGGCATTATTGGGATCTTTCTGTTTGATGTCCCATAAACGTCTCGTATCTTTAGACATTTATCTGTTTTGCCAACGTAGAAAGCACTCCATTGGCAGCAAGTCGTTAAGTATATAATGTGGGAACTAGTACAGTCAGCATAAACATTAAAATTGTACTGTTGCCTGGAGTATGGATGTATAAAAGTATTGGAGCTGTCAGTGGAGTTGCAAGCTTTGCATCTTAGGCATTTGAAAGTGCCCTTTCTGTTGGAATTGGGCCTATTTCTTTCAAAACCATCTTTGTTGCAAATGAGACGTTTCAAATTCTTCTTATTCTTATATAGGAATCTGGGCTGTTCCCCTACAATGTCTTTTATTTTGTCATCAGTTGTCAATACTGGCCAAAACTTCCTAAAAACTTCACATACTTGCTTATTGTCAGCAGTGTATGTTAACAAACATTTAAGTTGCTGTGATTGAGTTTTAAAATCCAGACTCTTCATGATGACTCTATGTAGGTTCAGAGAAGTAGGGACATCCCTTTCCTCTCCTTAATTCCTGTAGATCATGCTTCAGTCTTAAATTATTTCTTTTATAAGATCTTTTACTTAGATGCGTCTCAATATTTCTCTGTTCTGCTACAAAGTCTTCATTCTCAGTACATAATCTTGAAGTTCTTAAGATCTGATTCTCAAAGATGTTATCAAAGATATGTCCGGGTGCATACTCCCCCTATGCAGATAATGATTTCTCCAGGTTTCTTTTTTAAGAATTCCTGTACTGATACGTCTGTCAGGGTGTAAATGGATCTTTACATCCAGAAATTCTATGGTCTCCGAAGAGTGTTTGACCACAAACTCTAGAAAGTCTGTGCTCTCGTTGATGAAGTTAACACAAAGGTCCAATTGTGTAGAGCTGCCTCTCCAAAGGATAAAGACATCAGCCACAAAACGACCGTAGTACACTAGATCTTGTTTCCAGGTACTAGGTAACAGTTCATTGTGTTCCCACTCAAGCAGAACCAAATTGGAGTAACTATTTGCGCATGGGGTGCCCATAGCCACACCCCATGTCTGCAGATAGAAAGAGTCCCCATACATAAAGATGTTATTTTCCAATACGAGTTCCAACAAGGAACATATTGGTTCTGCTTCCATACTGTTCCTTGCTAAGAAAGATCTTATTGCCTGTAGACCATAGTCTTTCGGAATCACCGTAAACAAACTCTTGATGTCCATTGTCACTAGTAGCAAATCTTCATATTTTTTAAGACCCTTGGTAACTAAAAAAAGTTTTTCCAGAAAGTCTCCCGAGTCCTTCAATACAGTTCCTGCTAGTGGCAGGGCCTTCTTTAATTCATTCTCCACGTACATGGAAACAGGTTCAGTTACCCACCCCCCTTCCAGAAACTATGGGACGTAGGGGTGGGTCAACTGGATCCTTGTGAATTTTGGGGAGTCCACTGATGTATGGAAACATAGGTTTGGGGCAATCCAAGAACTCGTATAGTTCTTGTGAGATGTTTGTCTCTATCATCAATAGGTCATATAGGTGGCTGTGAAAATGATCTACCTTAGTCGTGGCTTCACTGTAACTTAGTCTCTTATATGTTCTTTCATCATCCAACATAGAGAGCATTTTGTGCCTGTACCATATGGCTTCCATCACCACTATACATCCTCCCTTATCAGTAGGCTTGATGACAAAACTATCTATTTCCTTTAGCTGCTTCAGCATCTCATTCTCATTAGTGGTTAAGTTGAAGAAACGTCCTTGTCCTTTGGTTGTGTTACCCCTTAGTTTGAAGATTTCATCTTCACATAATCTTAAGAACATCTCCACTGGTGGAGGATTAGGGGGAACAAAGCTACTCAGTTTTGTATAAGATAGCCATCTACTGTCATTAGCTTGTCCAAAAGTACACTTTAATGCAAGGTTCCTGCAAAACATTCTGATATCCAGCACAAATTCACTAATATCAGACTGTAAGGCTGGAATAAAACTCAGGCCCTTGTCTAACAAGGAAATCATATCGGAGCTTAAAATCTTATTAGAAAGATTCACTACTAGACTTGATTCAGATCCAATTAAAGTGTAAGCTTCTTTATTTTCCATTCTTGACTCCTGTGTTCTTTGAGTCCTGTAGTGGTTGAATTTGGAAAAAACCGGCAAGGGCCAATGTATCGGTGCATGGGTTGCCCCTTCTTTCGGCCTAGTTGCTAAATTTGAGGCTAGGGGAGCATTCCTGTTGCCGGTTTCTGCACTCATAATAGCTGTACTGCTAGACGCTTCTCTTGAATCTGTTTCTGATATTATTATAAAATTGGGGGTCGGTACTGATGAGTTAAGAATGGCAGGGTTGTGAATGGAGGGTTCCAGATCAGTTAAACTGACATGAGTAATCACATCTTCTCCATTAGGTCTAGAAAAAGGTACCTTCTCCTTATATGATGGTAAAGCTCCCCGCCCTTTACTATTGGATTCCTCTCTCGGCCATTCACAAAGATTTGGCCTCTTACAAAATCCTGATGGTCACGGGCTAGCTTTTCAACCTTCCGCTGTCTTAGCTTCGCTTCAAAAGCATTCAAGTTGATCCGTAACTGCTCTAGGCTATTCAGATGTGAGTCATGCAGCTCTAAGCTTTCCAATTCAGTCTGCTTAGTTGATATGATTGCTGCCATCCTTTCCTCTTCCGGCTGGAAGAATTCTATCAACAAGTTCATGTATTGTCGACTTGTTTCAAGATTTATAATTTGCCATTTTGCGAGCAGATCTGGATACGTGTTCCCATATGAGGGTAAACACTTCACTCACATACCTCAAGGTACAATTTGATGATGCAGGCACGCTTCCATATGGAAGCGTTGCCACTGCATTCTTTTAAGCCGGTAAGCTGCATTCTCCACTTCCCGAAATATACAGTTAAAGTTATTGTCAGGAACCGATGCAACAACTGTGGAAGCAGCTACATTACCAAATTCAGATCTAGAAGCAGGTTCAATAAGTCTCCCGATATATTAGAAATCTTGCATGTTCTAAGTTTATCGTTCAAGTTCAATTGCTGGTTCGCCATGTTCAGTGTAAGAAACAAAAGCAGTCAATACGTAAAAAACTTTTACACTGTGAAGGACAACAACGACGAAAAGAAAAGGCAAACACTACTAAAAACTCCTGTTGTCCACCACGGCAGTAAAACTTGATAATAAAATCAAAACTTTAATAAAAAAAAAAAAAAAGACTAGAACATAAAACCAGCAGTCCTCAGTCTTCCGATAAGCGCTTTCGGCAAATATGCCTTCCTCAGATTGTAAAAAAGGACTGTTCAGCTTTTGTATTTATAAGGCATCACAGCCATTCATCTGTGACATGCCCTTGTTGCAAACCAAAAGGAGGCCAGCTAGCAAAGAGGTATAATTTCCTTCATTATAATTAAAGGCGCAGAACTTTTACTATGAGATTGTATATGAGAAAACTAGTAGCTATGTATGTGACTACATTATATGAATGAAGCAACATTCAAGTAAGCTTGCTGATGGTATTCCTTCTATTCCTAAGCGCAGGTTTTAATGACAGACTGCCTCTATGGCCTTAAATGCAAAGTGATGAGAAGGATACTGTACTATCACACCACAAACCCAGTTTCGCATAGAACTATCACAACTGCAAAACAAACACATAAACACACAAAGACATACTCGGAGGCACTGATTAAAAATCTACCAAAACTACAGAGGCCTCCAAAGCAGACACCCAAGCAACTGCCACCTCAAGACATAAGACATGCAACACATAGTTCTCAAAGTCAGTGTGTTAAACAGTCACAGCCCTTAAGGCCAAACACAATGCCAGACACACTTGTTATAGGTGACTCCATAGTCAGACACACTGACGTCCCACTCACCAGACTGAACAAGGAAAAGATCACAGTTAGCTGCCTGTCAGGTGCTAGAATCCGCCACATAACACAAGCACTCAGGTCACTCCACAGCAAGTACAAGTATGACTCAGTCATTGTCCATGCCGGTGTGAACGACCTGAGACGTACCTCCCTGGACTACATGAAAAGAGACATAGAGGAGCTCTCAAATTATGTAGCCCAGGCCGGTATGACCCCGACCCTGAGCAGTATCCTACCCTCACCAAGAATGATGCCACAATACAGAGACAAAATGATCAGCTTTAATAATTGGCTTAATTACTGGTGTCATTCTAAGGGGATCCAATGTCTGTCTGCCTGGGATGACATGCTTGACAAGCCACGCTGCTTTGCAAGGGACGGCTTGAACCTGTCACCCCTGGGCTTCCTGATATTGGCAAAGTCTCTTGCCACCCCCATAGTGCCTTTTTTAGGCAAGGCTCAAATGATAAACCTACCGCCCTAGAAAACAAAAATGGAGAAAAACTAAGGGTAATACTGCTCAATGCCAGAAGTCTAAACCTCAAGATGCACTGAAGCCCTCCTCAGTATGGAGAACATCGATGTTTGTGCTGTGACTGAAACCTGGTTCAAGGCTCCTGAGAGCACCCCAGCACTATCAGGTTATACCTCATATCATGCATTCCGCCCCAAAATCCGGACCGAACTACAAAAGGAGGGGAGTATCCATATTCATAAAGGATACCCACACCTCCAGGTTAGTGGCAACGCACGAAGCATCGGAGACCATCCAGGTGCAATTAACCATAGGTAAAACTGCCCTACAGTTTGTAACATACTACAGACCACCTTCTCAAACTCAGGAAACCCACACAGCCTTCCTGAAGACACTGGAGAGTATAAATGTCTCTCCAAACACCATCATATTGGGTGACTTCAACTACCCAAACATAGACTGGGAACATTACTCAAGCCCCAACACCCTAGCCCAAAGGTTCCTTGAGTTCATAAACTCAAATGCTATGGAACAACTAGTCACCATTCCCACAAGAGGAGAAAATATACTAGACCTGATCACCACAAACATGGGGACAAAATGCTCCACACCGGAAGTATATCCCTCATTGGTGAGATCAGACCATAAATTAATCTCACTGGAGATCCACATCCCGCCCCACCCCCAGCAAAAGACCACAGTGAAGAACTTCTCAAAAGCAAACTTCACACTTCTTAAGACTGGAGTGGTATCCTTCAAGGCCCCCGAGCCAGTGGAAACCACAACCCACGCTGCTGAAACCCTTACAAATGCCTTCTACGAGCACCTCCAGGAATGTATGGATCAAGCAATCCCTAATAAAATCAAGACCTTTTCCACCAAAGGCAGGCGTCCGTCTGGTGGACTCCAGCCATAAACAAACTCTACAACAAGAGGAGAAAGCTACTACATGACAGAGCAAAATCCCTAAATGGGAAGGCATCTCTGATCAATACTAGCAAAAAACTACGATCACTCATAAAATCATCCAAGGCCAACTCTGAGAGAAACATTGCTAATGACACAAAATACAATCATAAATCCTTCTTCAGCTATGTTAGAAACCTGGGTGGAAACTCCCAGATATGCTCAGAATTAGTCCAAAATGATAAAAAAATCACTGAACCCACAGACATTGCCAACATACTGGCAGACAGGTTCAGTGCAAATGTCTCCCCTCACTCCCCCCGAAAAGGAGAAATATCTATCCCACCAATGTCTAGCCTCCCAAACATCTCAGATGCCCAGGTGAGAGCTGCTCTCTCTAAAGCAAAAAACACATTATCAATGGGACCGGACGGTGTCCCCGGCTGTGTGCTACACGAACTCAATGAGGAACTAAACCCACACATAAGGCTGCTGTTTAATCTTAGCCTTACTACAGGATACGTACCCAAAGAATGGCGTGACGGCAACTGTGGTCCCACTCCACAAAGGCGGTGCTTCTACGGACCCTGGAAATTACCGCCCCATAAGCTTGACGAGCCTTGTCTGAAAAGCTATGGAGAGGATCATAATGGAACTCATAAATAAAGACATTGGGGACCTACAGACACTGGATCCTACCCAATTTGGCTTTGTCAAGGGCAGATCCTGCCTCTTGAACTTGGTCGACTTTTTCAAACGGTCACTAAGGCCATTGATGAGGGTAAGGCAGTTCACACAGCCTACCTTGACCTAGCAAAGCATTCGACACAATACCCCACTCCGGCATCATAGAAAAGCTCACCAGCTTAGATGTAAACCCATATGTCACAAGATGGGTTGCAAACTGGCTCAAGGACAGAACACACAGGGTTAGAGTTGCTGGTGCCATGTCAGACTCTAAGCCGGTCACGAGCGGTGTCCCACAGGGCTCAGTCCTGGGCCCCTCTTGTTCGGCATTTATTTTTCTGAAGTGCAGGCAAACATAGGGGATTGTGGCTGACAAAATTTGCAGATGACTGCAAACTGGGCACCATAATTGACACTCCATCAGACACAGACATCCTCCAGAAAGGTCTCCTAGAAATGGATAACTGGTGCCAGAGCCATGGCCGTAAGCTAAATGCCAAAAAATGTATAGTCATACCCTTTGGGAAAACAAGGTAACCCCTAATTACCACATAGGTGGTAATCCATTAAACACGGAAGAAGTTATCAGGGACCTGGGGACCCAAGTTGACAGTAACCTCTCTTTGACACTCACATTGCCAAAGTGGTTAGGAAGACCTTCTACATTGCCCACCTGATCATGAAGGGATTCACATCCAGATCAGGAGAGGTCATTGTACCCCTGTACTCTTCACTTATCAGACCAATGATTGAGTACAACGCCCATCTGAATGTACCTTACCCGACACCTGCAGCAGTTGGAAAGACCCCAAAAGTTCCTCACCAAAAGGATAAAGGCTCAAACATATGTCATAATGATGCCCGACTGAAGAAACTCCAGCTCTATTCAGTCGCATACCGCCTGCTCAGAGGTGATCTGTGCCTGACATACAAGGCCATGTCCAACCCGGAATTAATGGACATGCTCCACCTCAAAAATCCAAATCCACCAGAGCCACGAGAGCAAGAGACTTAAACCTCAACACGGATATAAATAGGACGTGCTGGAGGGACAGATTCATCACCCAGAGACTCCCTACACTATGGAACAGAATCCCAGTCCATGTGAGGCAGAGCCCCTCACTGACTCTGTTCAAGAGAAATCTTGACGAGTGGATGGGAGATCGTAGGTTTACCCCGGGAATCATCTCTGTATCACTGCTAGACAGAGGCACAGCAAACTAATGGGTATAGTATTCTCATCCTAAGGGGTGGTGAAAGCCACACACACTCTGGCTAGGCTTATAAATGCCCTAGGGCAGATAGCCTAGTATGAACCTATGAACCTATATGGGCTGCTAAGGCATTATTGGGAAAGCTCCTTCTCATCACTTTGTATTTAAGGTCATAGAGGCAGTCTGCCAGACCACAAGAGGAGGCGATGTTCACAATTGCACAGAGTTAAGGGAAACATGCTGGATAATTAATTTGAGCGAACAGATTACCAGGCTTGAATACCATTGTGCCATTAAAACCTGCGCTTAGGAATAGAAGGAATACGATCAGCAAGCTTACTTGAATGTTGCTTCATTCATATAATGTATTCACATACATAGCTACTAGTTTTCTCATATACAATCTCATAGTAAAAAGAAGTACTGCACCTTTAATTATAATGAAGGAAATTATACCTCTTTGCTAGCTGGCCTCCTTTTGATTTGCAACAAGGGCGTGTCACAGATGAATGGCTGTGATGCCTTATAAATACAAAAGCTGAACAGTCTTTTTTTACGATCTGAGGAAGGCATATTTGCCGAAAGCGCTTATCGGAAGACTGAGGACTGCTTGTTTTATGTTGTATTCTTTTTTTTTTATTTTATTATCAAGTTTTACTGCCGTGGTGGACAACAGGAGTTTTTAGTAGTGTTTGCCTTTTCTTTTCCTCGTTGTCCATCACAGTGTAAGAAAGTTTTTTATCCAGTATTAAACGTCTGTATATTTTTGCTTCTAAATATTTTGGATCGCGCTTTAATTATTCAGAAATGTTGTCGGTTAGCAGTCCGACTACCGGAATACCTAAAAAAATGCAAAGAAAAAGACAGAGAGAGACCGTCGAGGTCCAAAACTGACTATGCTTCTTCTGATTTGTAGGCCTCTACTGAGACCCATTCGTTGTCCGGTATGCCGCGAGATGCTTAAATTATGCAACCCACGGATGTCTCTACCTTAGATGGGTCTGGAGCCGCTGTGCAGGCACCGGCTTCTGAGGGTGTTTTCAGGCCTACAGATTTGTATATTAGACCGACGCCATCTTAGGCCAAAAACTAAATCTATGTCTAAAAAAACGACGCCTGGGCCACATGTACAGGCCCCTATGCCTAAAAAACAAAAGATTTGATTACTCTGATCAGGGGTAGCCAACCCCCCCCCCCCTTCTAAGAAACCTAGGCAAGACATTGATTATGAATCTTCTGAACAGGATTCTATTTCTTCTGACTCGTCTAATGAACAGGATTTGTCTCTACCTACTTATGAGGACTCTGATGCAGAAGATTCCATTCCTTCTGCTTCTCCCCCTGAGGATTTTTCTTTTGGGGAAACTTTACATACCTTACGGGGCCATTTCCACTGGGAAAGTCAGGATTTCTCTGAATCTAAAAAGAGACTTAGGGATTGTCTTCTTCTTCCTCAACATAGGCCTTTGGCTATACCTCCTGTCCTAGACATTGTTGATGATGTTTTTTCAGAATCTAGTATGGCACCTGATTCTCTGCCTCCGGTTCCTTGTAAGCCAGACAGATACTACAGGGTTCCTGACTCCCACAAATTCCTTTTCAAAAATCCTATTGCAGATCCTGAAACCATTTCTCAGGGTCCCAAGGGCATTAAGGCCTCTACTGCTAAAAATCCAACCCCTTCTGATAGAGATTCCAGGGCGCTGGATAGATGGGGTAAGAAGGTTTACACTTCTGCAACCTTGGCAATCAGGACTTTAAACTTTCAATTTCATATGCGTAAATACCAGCAGCATATCATGGGACTGCTTAAACCGAAAATGATGATAATTTCTGACTGTGTGGAAAATTAAAGATTTACAGGATTTATTGCATTCAGCTGAACAAGTTGGAAAACATACTTTGCAATGTGGTTTTGATTGTTTGGAGGCCTCTTGCAGGACTGCTGTAACTGGCTCTGTGCTAAGAAGGCATGCTTGGCTCAAAGAGCCGACTCTGCCTGATCATGTTTAAGCAAAATTGTTGGATGCTCCTTTACAACAGGACTGTCTCTTTGGTAATAAGACTGAAAAAGTTTTAAAAAAGATGGAAGATAAAGCTAAATCTATGCAAACTGTGAAAGCTTTCTTACAAGTGCAACCTCCAAGATTTAGTAGGCACTGGCCTAAGAACTGGTCCTTTCCAGTTCCTTCAAGAGCCACTCAAGTCAAAACCAGACATTCCAAAGGCTCCAAGTTTCAGTCACAAGGGACTTTTAGATCAAAACAATGGGGTGCCTCCTCCTCCAAATCTGGAAACACCAATGCACCTCCCTATGGTAAGCAGTCTCAATGACTTCTCTCTACACTTACCAAGCACTTACCTTTCAGCCGCCCCTTTGGGGGGAAAACTGGCACTTCATGTAAGAAACTGGCAATTTATAACCCAGGACAAATGGGTTTTAAATTATAGTCTCCCAGGGATACAGATTTCATTTCCACACATTGCCATTTCCAAACTGATGGCCAGACCTGCCCTCAAATCAGTGGGCAGAGGCCCAGAAACAAGTACTGTCTCTCATGAACATGGGAGCTATTCAACCAGTCCCAGAAGAGGAAAAGGGAAAAGGTTTCTATTCAAGACTTTTCCTGGTACCCAGAAAAGACAAATCATGGCATCCAATTCTGGACTTATCTACTCTAAACACATTTCTGGACATTCCAAAATTCAAGATGCTGACTCTTCAACAGTTACTTCCTATGCTAGGCAAAGATGCCTGGTTGGTAACTCTAGACTTAAAAGAAACTTACCTGCATATCCCAATCAGGGAATCTTGCAGAAGATACCTCCACTTCAAAGCGGTCTTTTACATTACCAGTTCTCTGCACTGCCCTTTGGCTTATCTACTGTGCCCAGGGTCTTCACAAAGTGCCTGGCTCCAGTAATTGCATTTTGCAGGCAAAGAAATATTCAAAGATATCCATACCTGGACGATTATCTAATTCAGGAAGAAAACAGGGACATTCTTCAAAAATATCTGGCGTTTGTAAAAAAGGTTCTAACTTGTCTAGGGTACACCGTAAACGAAAAGGAATCACAACTGGTACCCTCTCAAAAAATTACATTCCTGGATGCAAGCTTGAATACAACTGCCCAGATGGCTTACCTTACGCCAGAAAAGCAAATTCATTTGGTGACTTACTTCAAACAGATGGCCACAAAAACACTGCTATCTGCAAGACAAATTCTGCAAGCTTTGGGGTTCATGGCCTCCTGCATTCTTCTAATTCCATATGCAAGACTGCATATATGGAAACTTCAGTAGTACTTAGAGTTTATAGAGTCAACATTGTCACAGCCTGGAAACAATGATTCATATCATACCTTGTCTGCAACTAGAGTTCCTATGGTGGGCAGAGGCCTGCCACCAAAACAAGGGACTTCCATTCATTCCACCCCCTGCCACCCAAATCCTAACTACAGATGCATCAGACTATGCTTGGGGGGCTCATCTGACAGGGAAGTGCATTCAGGGCAAATGGAGCCCAAATAAAATGCACCTTCATATCGATCAAAAAGAGATGCTAGCTGTACAGAATTCACTGACAGCCTTCAAGGACTATCTTCATCCAAGACCATTAATAATAGACTGACAACACTACAGTTATGTGGTACATAAACAAGCAGGGGGGTACACACTCCTACCCCCTGTGCAGACTAGCCATGGCATTGTGGAACATGGCCTTGACCTATCAAATTCAACTACAAGCTCAATTCCTGCCAGGAAAGCTGAATACTCTGGCAGATGAACTAAGCAGAAATCTCATGGACCCACACAAATGGAAACTGGAACCACGGATTTTCACCATGTTGACACACAAGTGGGGGAGTCCAGACATACTTCTGGGGCGAAGCAAAAAGATCTATCAGATGGACAAATTCTGCACAAGATCTCATCACAAAAAAGCCTGGAAAGTGGATGCTCTATCAGTCTATGCCTTTCCCCCTCTGCCTCTGCTCTCCCAAACTCTACTAAAAGTCAAACAGGACAAGCCAAAAATGATTTTCCATACTGACCTCACCAACACTGGTACCTACTCCTGCGCAATGTGTCACACCTTCCACCGTGGCACCCATCTCAGACACCTTACTTTCTGTCTCAGCAGAACAACCAAATTCTGCACACCCAGCTCCAAACTTTGAATCTTGCAGCGTGGCTAATCACCTAAATTCACCCTTTGCATCCCTCAGCAAACCTGTGATGGATGTCATTTTGGAGGCAAGATGGCCTAGTACTAGAAAATCTTATGCTGACAAATGGAAAAGATTCTGTGCCTGGAATCAATCACAAGGGATAAGCACAACAGTGCCCAATATTCCTCAGATTTTACAATATCTAACTGAGATGCTTCACAAGGGCCTTTTTCTTCCATAAAAATCCATGCCTCAGCCATTTCAGCTCATTACAACACAGAACCTCCCCTCTTCTCTTATCCTCTAGTGAAACAGTATCTCAGAAGGGCCAAAAACTTAAGACCACCCAGGAGGGCTCCCACCCCTGCCTGGGACCTCAATTTTGTATTGGAAAAATTCTCTCCCTCCATTCGAGCCAGCTGCTACTGCAGACTTAAAAATGTCTCTGCTGGAAAACAGCTTTCCTTTTAGCAGTCACTTCAGCTAGAAGAATTTCCGAATTACAGGCTCTTATGGCAGTGGAGCCTTTCATTATTTTTAATACGGACAGGGTGTCTCTCAGGACCAGTCTGTCCTTCATGCCTAAGGTGGTATCCAGTGTGGCTCTTAATCAGACCATTCATTTGCCAACCTTCTTTCCCAATCCACAGAACAAGGGGGAATGGATTCTGCATTCATTGGATGTACACAGACAACTTAGATTTTACTTAAACAGGACAAAACCTCAAAGAAAATCTGAACAACTACTGGTGGCATTTGCTGCAGAGGGAAAGGCTATTTCAAAGCAGACTATTTCCAAATGGATAAGCCATTGTATTTGTTTCTGCTATATGCACCATGGTAAAACTACCCCCCAGGGGATCAGATCTCATTCCACCACGGCTGCATCTTTCTCAGAGGTGTTCCTACCAGAGACATTCTAGAAGCTGCTACCTGGAGCTCAGTTCATACGTTCACTAAACATTACCATTTACCTTTCATCTCTAAATCCAGAGCTGGCTTTGCATCTGCTGTCCTGCAGGGCCTTATAGCAGGTCCTAATGCTGTATAAATCCATCCTCCCAACCATAGCTTTGGGAATCTACCCAAATGTAATGACTGCAACAGTGAAACATGAAGAACATGTACAGTTGTGTACACTTACTATAAATGTAGATGTTAAGAGTGTGTTCACTGTTGCAGTCATAGTTACCCTCCCTCCATCCCTCTATTTTTCTCTGGCTATTCCTCTACTTTCTTTCACTGTGGTTAAAAGCCCTTTTGGTGTATTTGCTTTTGGGATTGGAGGTATGTATATATATATATATATATATATATATATATATATATTTTTTTTTTAAATTTTATTTGCTCCCCATTTGGAGGGCACCTGACATCTGGGGCAAGAAAAACTGATGTAATGGCATCGGCTGCATGTTTTATACCCCTGACGTCTTGGAAGAAGGGACAGCAACCGACGCAGGACCCAAGACTCTGTTAATCAGGCCGACTGAGGGCAACCTGCCAGCAGATTACTCAAATGTAATGACTGCAACAGTGAATACACTTATGGTAAGTGTACACAACTGTACTTTTGTACACTAATTTTGAAGACCTAATGCTAAAAGGCTAGCAAAAGAAGTAAAACTAGCAGGCTAAACTTTCTTCTTGTCTAGTGCTTGGGTATTTAAAGGCATAAGGAAAATGCAGTCATATTGAAAGAACTTCCAGTTTGATTCTCCAGTGTTCACTAGTATGAGCATATAAGATGAGCAGGAAGAGCTAACGTATAGTAAAAACAGGCAACTCGAGACACCAAGTTTAAAAGCGGACCACAGATCGGCTTGGTGGGCACACTGTATTCTGGCCCTAAAGAATACATTGAGAGAGCAAATGTATTTAAGTAGCTTAAGGGGAGAGTCCTTATAAAATGATGTATTGGAGTAATTACTCACAACAGCCAGTAAGCTAAGAGATGGAAGAAGTTGTATTGCCAATTATCATAAGGGATTGACAACAGTAGCTACACTGAGTTTAAGAACATAACTCTACAAAAGGAAGAGAGGGTGGGAAAATTCTTGACTCACTGGCTGTTGAATTAAATTGTTGACCACCTGAGTATCGGATATGTTCTATGCATAGGGGAAAACTAGTACAGGCCAGCTGGACCTCACATTGTTACAAATACCTACTAGGCCACAGACCTCAAAATTGAACTGACTGCCACCTTCTTGAAAAGTAATTGAGCGCGGAGAAAAACTTTCCAGCAAATAGATACTAAGGTTGCATGAAAAACAATCATACAAAATAGAACAAAACAGGAATTAAGGCTGTGCCACAAATTCAACATTCTTTACTAATGCTATAAGCATACCCCTCCTCAAATTTAATTACATTAGCTGATCAGGAACTGTAAAAAAAAATAAATAAATAATCCAGTAAGGTAAAAACTAATCTCATGAGAAAAGTGAAAACATAAACTCTGCAGAGAGATTGAATCACTGAAGAGAGGACGACATAACATTTGAACCTCATGGCACAAATATTTTTGAGCAAAACTTTTATAAACATAGCCACTAGAATAATGGATTTTGCGTTGGCATCCATTTTCTGAACGATATAAAGTCTGAAACTCAAGTGCCTGTCATTATTTAGTAACTTCAGTCCTCTGATTTGCTAGAAATCCACAGACCTTATGAGGATTAGACCATAAAATGAGGCAAAATTCTGGATATTCTTAAGAATTGGGAATGTTTAGAGGTATGAGGGTAGAACTAGGAAGTAAGTACCATAAAAATTGGTCACTGTTGCAAAGATGGTGCAGTGGTTCCGTTGTCATCTCACAGCAAGAGGTTCTGCGGTTCAATTCCTGGCTGGGGTGCCTTCTGTGTGGAGTCTGCATGTCCTCCCTGCGCTCATGTAGGTTTCCTCTGGGTGCTCTGGTTTCCTCCCATGTTACAAAGACAATATCTGGAAAAATGCCCATTTCTCCCTGGGCCTCCATGAAAATTGGCTTTGTTCCAAGTCGGACTTTCCTGGTAAACAAATGTTAAATAAGTAAGTCTAGTGAACTTGAGTCAGGTTTGCATGCACACACAGCCACATTGAATGAATTGGGCATTGTTTGACCTAAGAGACAGCTATGAAGATGCGTTACACAAGAGTAAAACACTGCACAAAGAAAAAGGTGTGTTAAGCAAGCAGTAATGTACACAGGTTGCTTGCGTTATTGTGCATGCAAATAAAGCCCTCTCAGTAGTGTTATGAGGGCAAAGCCACAGTAATGCACACATCTGTTGGGCATTATTGTGCTTAGAGAATGGGCTGTATGTAAAATTGTTGTGTTTTACTTGCTTATTTATTTATTTTTTTATATATATTTCTGATGTAAAGTAGTTCCTTTGTCTAATGTTTCAAACTTGTTGTAGTATGTGCAAATGGTGTTGGAGGAAGTATTTTTCATCTAAAAATATAATGTTTTCCAAAAACATATCCAGATACTTACTTAATTTTATTTGGTCCCTTACTCCTAAAATGCATGGTTTGTTGCCAGTCATTGGGGATTGAAGTCACTACATAATGACATGCATTGAGTAGCAGACTTTTTCCTGCAGAAAATGCATTCCAAAACAAATCCTGTTATTCAAGCAACTTTGTAATTTTATAAGATTAATATTTTAAAATCTATTCCTATTTTTGAGCCTTTGTGTCCCCTTCATTTTAGGCTTTATTCAGATTTTTTGAGCTAAGAGATGGAGAGGTATGCTGACGTCTTAATTGCTTTTGCCACTGCTCGATCGATCTTACCCCCTCCCCATTGGAAACACAGTTGTGTTTCAGAATATGCTTGATAAAACAATTTTTGTTCAAATTGCAATTTTATAACATTAATATCTGATGTTATGTAGTCCTATCTCGCCGTAATTCTTGCTGGATGGGTTTGGAGCCGATTCTCGGCTCCAACTTGGCCGATACTAAAGCTCGAGAACTTTTACTGGCTCAAGGTTATCCCCTATCCCATCGTGCCTCATGGCAATTCCCCAGATCTCGTTTGCCGCGAAAGTTTCAAGGTTGTCTCCTTACTGGCTCGTTGGCTAAGTAGAACATTTTTCGATAATTTTACATATTTTTTGCCTATATTTCTTCACCTTTTCTATTCAGATAGTTTCACCTATTATCTGTGTGATTGTAGTGAGTGCTTGCTCCCCTGTCCCCCTTTCTTCAAGATTATATGGCACATTTTAGTTAGAGGGCAGTAGTTGCCAATATAAATTAGAGGCCGTTTCCTCTCTGAGTGCTAGTCCTTCTTTAAAAAAAAAATTTCTCTCTTCTCCTTTACATAGTTGTATTTTGCTTTATTGTTGTTGTTGTACTGTTATTTCTTATTATTGGAAATATGTCTAAAGACAAAGAAAGAGAACATAACACCCTTCTGGTTTTAAAAAATGTGACAAGTGTTCTCAAAAAATGTCATTGACTAACGGTGACACCAGCTGTGTGTACTGTCCCGGAGAGGCTCATTTACAAGAACCCGGTACTTTCTGTCATGCTTTCAGCACTAGGGTTCTTAATGAAAGAAAAAGAAAACTGATAGACAGGGGCCTTATGACTAGTTGCTTCCAGGAACAGCTGGAACGTGGTCAGACAGTTCCCAAAACTCATAAAAGAGAGTTCTGGCTCCGATTCTGCTTCTTCAGTCTCGGTGCCGTCTGTTTCTTCGGTGCCGAGGCAGCCTTCTGTGTCGAGAAACTCGCCTGTTTTGGATCCGATTTCACCAACCTTGAGATCTCTATCTCCTCCCATTCCTCCAGGGCGCTTTCTGATGAGGATGTTGAGCGGGTGGTGAAGAGGCTGGTCTGTGTGACTAAAATTTTAGCTCCTCTGGACCCAAAGGCTTCGGATTCGTGCCATCTTCAGGCTACTAAAACAAAAAGGAAACACACTGCCAGGTAAAGCACTCTCCTCAGAAACAACAAATCAGCAGGAAAAAAAGGCAATGAGTGCACCATGAGCTGAAGTCAAAAGTAAAATAACAAGTAAATCCAAAAGGTCTTCTTTGTATTTAAAATCCTCGTTTATTACAAAAGATAAAACTGCAGGAGATAGCAAGTTGTAAGCGCTTTCGCGTTGTTACCCAACGCTTCATCAGACATAAAGAAAATGCTGAAACTTTCCTCTTATAAAGCATTAATTGTTATGATGTCATTAGTAATTGGAAGTTAAAATTTAAAGAAACAGACATACAAACATAAAATATAAAATATAAAATGCATTCTGAGTTAAAACATTGTCTAGAGCAGAGAATATATTTTACATAAATGTATGTGTAGACATTAATGCTTCAGTGGCCTTGAAGCTAAGAAAGGCTTAAGAGTGAGCCTCTCATTAAGCCCAAACTTATGGGCTTGTAATTTGACAATCCACTTGCCTTCCCTTTCTTCAATTCTGTTCCTTATGTTACCTAATCTCCCATCAGTATGCACCAATTCAAGAACCTGGAATTTGAATGTGTGATCGCCACCTAACTCCACAGTGTGTTTAGCTAGGCGTCAGAATGTTACGTTTGGATATGGCATAGATATGCTCTCTGATACGTTCTCTTAGGGATCTGGTTGTCATGCCCACATAGAACTTCCTGCATACTTGGCACTCAGCTAAGTAAACCAAGTTGATAGACCTACAGCTCGCATGGTGCTTAAACATGTAGTTCCTGTGTGTTTCAGGATGTGTGTAGTTATTAGTATTGGCAACATATTTGCACTGGTTGCAAGATGAGCAAGCAAAAGTACCACATTGTGCCGTAGTACGCTCAGTGACATGAGGTTTATCATAACAAAGTAGCCTATTTAACGAAAGCATGTTTCTATAGGCTACTCGAGGTGTGCTATCAACTAAGGACCTGATATCATCTATCATAAGAAGATTCCAATGTTTATTGAAAATCTTCAAAATGTGTTTGTTCTTGTTAGTGTAGGGAATTAGAATCCTATTGGGATTCGGCCTGGGTGTTCGTGTGAAATTTGAACACTGGGATTTGTGTCTTTTGATGATGGGTGCGGCATCATTGCCTCTCTTAGTGTCACACTCAGAGATGGCTTCATGTACAGAGTTCTTGTTGTAGCCCCTAGATATAAATTGGTTGGCTAAATCTGTTTTCTGTTGTTGGTATGCTATCTGTGTAGAAGTCAGTTTGATTCTTAACAATATTTTTGTAGATGTGTTGGGGATGCATGCTTTCTCTATGTAGTAAGTTGTTCCTCCAGCAACTCTTCCTGAAAATTTCAGTTTCAAAACCATAATTGTTCCTAGAGACACTCACATCTAGGAAGTCAATGCGGTCACTGGAGTAAGTATAGTCAAAACTCAAGAAATCAGTTGTGGCATTGAGATAGCTGATGAAATCAAAAAGGTGCTCAACTGTTCCTCCCCAAAGAAAGAACACATCATCTACAAACCTGTTGTAGAATATCAATGACTTGACAAATTCAGAATTTTCGTTAAACACAAACAACTGTTCCCAATGTGCCAAGACTAAATTAGCATAAGCGTTGGCACAAGGAGTGCCCATCGCTACACCTTTGACTTGTAGATGGTAGGTATTCCCATAACATAATACATTATTCTTGAGAATGATCTCAAGCAAAGACACACATCTGTCCACCATAAGAGGTGTGAGTTTGTTATGTGTAAGAATAGCTCTAATGTACTCCAAGCCAATGTCATTAGGAATTGAAGTAAACAAAGATTTAACATCTAAGGTTACTAGTATACACTTGTCATAAGGAGAAAAAGATTGATCAAAATCTGCTAGATTCCCCAAGAAGTTAGTGGTATCTTTCAGAATGTGCTTAACTTCTAAGACAATGGGTTTCAATATCTTGTCAAGATATATCGAGAGGGGCTCTGTGAGCCAGCCTCGACTAGAAACTATTGGACGTAATGGTGGATTTGACAACCAGATCCCTAAGAGAACGTATCAGAGAGCATATCTATGCCATATCCAAACGTAACATTCTGAACGCCCTAGCTAAACACACTGTGGAGTTAGGTGACGATCACACATTCAAATTCCAGGTTCTTGAATTGGTGCATACTGATGGGAGATTAGGTAACATAAGGAACAGAATTGAAGAAAGGGAAGGCAAGTGGATTGTCAAATTACAAGCCCATAAGTTTGGGCTTAATGAGAGGCTCACTCTTAAGCCTTTCTTAGCTTCAAGGCCACTGAAGCATTAATGTCTACACATACATTTATGTAAAATATATTCTCTGCTCTAGACAATGTTTTAACTCAGAATGCATTTTATATTTTATATTTTATGTTTGTATGTCTGTTTCTTTAAATTTTAACTTCCAATTACTAATGACATCATAACAATTAATGCTTTATAAGAGGAAAGTTTCAGCATTTTCTTTATGTCTGATGAAGCGTTGGGTAACAACGCGAAAGCGCTTACAACTTGCTATCTCCTGCAGTTTTATCTTTTGTAATAAACGAGGATTTTAAATACAAAGACCTTTTGGATTTACTTGTTATTTTACTTTTGACTTCAGCTCATGGTGCACTCATTGCCTTTTTTTCCTGCTGATCTTCAGGCTACTGTTCATCCTCTGACTGCTTCGCTCTGAGTCTAATGCTTCGGGTCCTTTAGTGCTGGAACCTTCGGTTCCGAGAATTCTTCCTGCTTCCTCAGAACCGATAACTCTGACCTCATTGGCTCAGTCTGGAGCCGAGGGGTCTGGGAGCAGACTATCTCCCCATTTTTTTTCTTCGGAACTGACCCTCCCTCTTGGTGTATCGGCTCGAGTGAGCTCGACTCCCATGTCTGCTTCAGAATCTGTCCCTCCTTCTCGAAGTTGACCTTCCGTTTCCCCGGAGCAGAGGTCTTCTTCGGAGCAGGTTAGTAAGGCTTTCGAAGCAATAGAGGAAAAGTTCGTCTAGTGCCAAGCCCTGCCTTTGGACCTGATGTCCCTCCAGCAGCCGGTAGCAACCTCTTCTACCCAGCTTGCCCATAAGCGTAGGGAACCAGAGACTCAAGGAGCCCACATTGGAGGTGGCCCCTCTTCCAAGACCTCCCCAGATTATCCCACTGGAGAGCTCCATCGAAAGAGACTTTGTAAGAGGAAGCATATTGACTCACCTGAGTCTGTCACTTCAGACACTGATTTGGAAGAGTCAGAAGGGTCACCAAGATCCCCCCTCTGAGGATGTCTCCTTTGCAGACATCCTTGAAATCCTTAGAGGGGTGATTGGAAGACCTCTAACCCTACTGAGGATGAATCAGTGTACTTTGAGACTTTTGGTTTCCGACCTTCCACCTCCTGGGTGACACCGCCATATGACCAACTTTTAGGGGTCATATCCCGGAAAGCTTGGACCTCCCCGGACACAGTGGAGCCTGTCCCGAGGAGGCCAAACAAATTTATGTCTGCTCCAGAAGATAGATCTTTTCTATCTAAGGTAGTTCCTGTGGATGTTATGGTGGTAGCAGCGGCAACGAAGAAGGTGTTGTCAGAGACTTTCTCAAATATCCATCCTCCTAATAAAAGAGTCTAGGAAGAAGGATAGGTATGGAAAGCATACCTTTTCTTCAATGGCATTTACCTTACGATTGCTGAATTACCTTTCCCATTTTACTAGACTTCAAAGAGGTCTCCTGAAGGAGTCTGGAAATACCCTTCAGGGTTCAGTAGCTTCGGGATCCACTGACAAGGCATCTGCGCAGCTCTCCACCCTTACTGCTATTGCTAACTCCTCCATGAGGCTGATTTCCTATGCAGCTGATGGCGCGAGCAGGGCAGCCGCAGCAGGGATCTCTCTTAGGAGACATTCCTGGGTGCGTCTTTGCAACTTTACGGAATCCTTCAAGTCTTCCTTTACCAACGTCCCCTTTGGTTCAACTCTTTGGACCTCAGGTAAAAGAGACTTTGACCAGGTTCTAGCAGGAAGGGAAAACCTTATCTGCTGTCTGAGTTTGTTTCTCCCTTCCTTCTAGACCCTATCCCAAGAGTCAAACAGGAGGGAAAATGTAGTTCCGTAAATCCCAAAATGTTTTCCCTCGGGCACAAGGTCAGCCCTCCTCTAGAGGCAGAGGGGGAGGATATAATGGAAGATGCCGTGCCTGCGGCAAAGGAGGTCAGCAACACCAGGGTGATAGAGATGCTTTCTCTGATCATCCCTTTCATCGCCCCTGGGGGGTTGCCCAACTGTCCGTCTCTGGAGGCAGTTGGGGGTCATCTCTCACTGTACCCATGCGCCTGGCTACAAATTTCCCAAGATCAGTGGGTACAAAATATAATTTCCAGAGGTTAATTCATTCCCTTTGTTTCCGATCCCCCTGTAAATCGGTCTTTACCAGATGTGCCACCCATTCAGTTAGACCGTGCAACATCAGAGGTCATCTTGTTGCTTCAAAAAAGAGTCATCCAAGAAATCCCCACAGAGCAAATAGGATCCGGAACTTAATCACGATTCTTTTTAGTTCCAAAAAAGATTGGGGTCTGGAGATCAGTTCTGGATATCAGCAAGCTAAACAAGTTGGTAAAAAAAATCGAAGTTCCGTATGATCACTCTGTAGTCAATGTTTCTGTTTATCGGAAAAGACAATTGGATGTGCTGGTTAGATCTTCAGGATGTGTACTACTATATCAAAATGGACAGGCGCTCCAGAAGACATCTACGCTTTTGGTTGGGAGCCAGTCATTTTCATTTTCGAACAGTGCCCTTTGGCCTCACTAAAGCTGCGGTGGTGCATTGGTAGCATTGTTGCCTCACAGCAAGAGGTTCTTCCATTCGATTCTCAGCTGGAGCACCTACTGTGTGGAGTCTGCATGTCCTCCCCACGTTCGAAAGACATGTAAAATGGGCATGCCTTCGTTGAAGGCTGAGAGTCGGGCTGGCAACTTGGCACTGTAAAAATCTACTGCCAATCCTTAGCGGACTGGAGTTTTGCTGTGGCTACCCCTAACCGGGAAAAGCCAAAAGAAGAAGAAGCCCTTTGGCCTCACTACAGCCCCCAGAGTGTTCACCAAATGTATGGCAGTTGTCATGGCTCACCTGAGATATCAGGGATTCCAGGGGTTTCCATATTTAGACTGGCTCCTCACTACTACCACCAAGCACCAACTAATCCGAGCCAGGGTCGAGACTCTATCCTTGTGCACCAGATTAGGGATTACAATAAATCTAAAGAAATCCGCCTTATCTCCATCGCAGTGCATGGCTCAGACATAGACTCAACCACTATGACAGCAAAACTGACACCAGAAAGGATAGAATCTTTGCACAACCAAGTCAGATTCTTGCTGAAAAAAGACAGTGTAGGCCAGGATACTTCAAGCTCTATGGACTCAAGGACTATGGCTTCCACCATTCTCTTAGTTCCCCTAGCCCATCTACACATGAGTACTTCAGTGGCTACTATTTGCCCAGTGGTCAATGCTGGATCTACCTTTGTTCCACCATCACAAACTCCTGCAAGAAGGATCTAACATGGTGGTTACATACAGATCAGCTTCATCTAGGTTGTCCCCTTGCTCTCCTGCAACAAAATGCAGGCTTGACCACGGACGCTTCCCAGATAGGATGGGGGGGGCATTATCTGGGAATGACAGCTCAAGGTATTTGGCAGGATCATGAGAACCACTTGCACAGAAATGTTCTGGAGATGAGAGCAGTGCTATATGCGTTGCAAGCACTTCACAGTTCTCTTCCCACCGGGACAATTGTGATCCAATCAGACACCATGTCTGTAGTGTGATACATAAACAATCAAGGGGGAACAAAGTCTTACCCACTTTGTCGAGAGGCACTAAGAGTATGGAAATGGACGATGGACACTCAACTCTTTCTGGTAGTAACGCACATTCTGGTGAAGTCCACTGTGATAGCAGACAAACTGAGTCGAGCAATTCTGATGCCTCCCGAGTGGTCCCTGGAAACAGAAGTTGCAGAAGAGATTTTCTGCAAATGGGGCCAACCTTGCTGCGACCTGTTTGCCACGTACATCAGCACCAAATGCAGCAACTACTTTGCCATCATTCCCCATCTAGGGATATCACCCAGGGATGGATGCTGTAGTCCACAATTGGCCTCCAGGGCTTCTTTATGCTTTTCCACCCTTTCCTCTCATACCAAAAGTGATTCAGAAAGCAAAACTGTTGGAGTATCCTGATCCTCATTGCTCCTTACTGGCCTCGCCAAGTCTGTTTCTCTGTCCTCTGGTCCTGTCTCTTGGAGGAACCATGGATTCTGAAAGCATCTCCAGACCTTCTGATTCACCAATCAGGACAGTTCCATCCTACCATCCAAACCCTGAAATTGACAGCATGGCTGCTTCAAGTTCCAAGAATAGCCAGGTGTATTTCCTTTTCTCTTTCAGTTAAACACATCCTCATTTCTTCACACAAACCTTCCACCAGGAAATTATATTCCAGCAAATGGAAATGGTTTTCCATTTGGGCAGCTAAACAAGGCATAGATCCCTACTCGGCTCCCATCGAGTCCGTCTTGTCCTTCCTTGCATCTCTTTTTCAAGAAGGAGCTGCAGCTGCTACCATTAGAGTTCAGCTAGCTGCCATCTCTAATTATCATTGTGGGAATATGGGAAATCCAATTACGTCCCACTTTTTAACTGCGGTGGTGTTGCTGCGGTAGCATTGTCGCCTCACAGTAATACGTTGTCCTGTTCGATTCTCAGCTAGAGCGTCTTCTGTGTGGAGTCCTGCGTGAATGGGTGTACCTTCGTTGAAGGTTGTGCGTCAGAGCCGGCAACTCTGCACGTAAAAATCTACTGCCAATCATTAGTGGACCGGAGTTCCGCTGTGGCGACCCCTAACCGGGAAAAGCCGAAAGACACAACAGTTATGCCCCACTTTTTTTATGCAAAACCTTTTTGAAAGGAGTCCTCCTTCTCGGACCACCAATCAAGCAACCTCCGGAGCCCTGGGACTTGAACTTAGTTCTGACCTCATTGATTTATCCACCCTTTGAGCCGTCTTCATCTGACTTGAAATTGTCTTGGAAGACGTTGTTCTTAGTTGCTATAACATCTGCTAGGAGGGTTTCAGAATGGCAAGCCCTGACCATTCCGACCTCCTTGTATTATTTTCCACAAAGATAGATTCTCCCTAAGAACTAATCCTTCCTTTCTCCCTAAGGTATGTTCAGAACATAATCTAAACACAACTATTGAATTACCAGTATTCTTCCCAAATTACAGCAATAAATCAGAATACAGACTACACCAATTAGATGTCCACAGAATTCTCCAATTTTACCTGCACGGGACTAAAGATTTTCAGAAATTGGATCAATTGTTTCCTTTTCAAACAAAAACAAAGGTTTGCCCGTCTCCAAGGTCACTCTGTCTAAATGGCTTTCAGACTGCATCTCATTTGCTTACAAAAATGCTGGGAAACTACCTGCTAAAGTAAAAGGCCATTCATCTAGGGCAGTATCAACTTCATATGCCTTTAGATCAAAACTCACAATTGATACCATTTGTGCAGCAGCTACTTGAGCAAGACCTCATACCTTTGTCTCTCATTACAAATTGGATTTGGCCTCCCAGGACAGGTAATCCTTTGGGTCCACTGACTGAAGAGTCTCTTTGCTTGAGCCACCCGGGATAAAGGTGCTGGGGACACTGTCCCATCCAGCAAGAATTACTGTGAGAGAGGACTACGTAACATAAAGAAGTTATGTACTTACCATAATGTTCCATGTTTGTAGTCCAATCTTGCCTACATTCTTGCATCCCACCCTCCTTCCCCCTTCTGTTTCCTGGAGGAACTGGTGGATTGTCCATTATGCTGCCTGACCTTGTTATTGGATATTATATCAAAGTACCTTTGTTTGTATGTACATAGTTATTGATAGTATAATTACTATTATGCATGTAGTTACTGTCTTGCAAACAAGATCTGGGGAATTGCCGTGAGGCACCATGGGATAGGGGATAGCCTCAAGCTAGTAAAAGCTCTCGAGCTTTAGTATCAGCCAAGTCATCCAGCAAGAATGTAGGCGAGATGGACTACAAACATGGAACGTTATGGTAAGTACATAACTTCTTTTTCTTATTTTTGAACCTTGTGCCCTTTTATTTTAGGCTCTATCTAGATATCTTGAGCTAAGTGGTCAAGAGGTATGCCAACCTCTTAACTGCTTCTGCTGACACTGCTCGATTGCTGTAACACTTCACATACACATCTGCTCTCATTCACACAAGCACGCATACACTCATGCAAACATAAACATACATACACACACTTTTTTTCTTTGTTTTACTTTTAAACTTGCTAAACAGTAAAAGCGCTGCTTAGCGAGTGTAAAATAACAGCTGTATCAATCTCACTCACAATCTCGTGTATGCATACACACGCAGACATAAACACACATATGCACACATTTTTATTTATTTTTGTACTTGCTAAACTGCTAATGGGCTGCTTAGCGAGTGTAAAATAATGGTGGCAGTTAACTTTTTCTGTCCAAGCCCCACAGCAGCTCAATATGCTGCTGTGAAGTGGCAGACTCGTTTTTCAGAGGGCATTACCTGTACATTAACACCTTGCTGGACAGTGTTCGTTTTCCAGTCAGGGTGCTGATGTACAGTTTGCCCATTCTCTAATATAGAAATAAAACCCACACAGAATTACTACAGAAACCCAGGTAAATTAAATAAAGGCAGCAAGGTTATCATCAGCTGAACCAGTGAAAGAAAGTAATGGGATGGAGTAGCATTTCTGCTTACATATGAGTTTTTCATTTCTTTATTTTATTTTGTATTTGTTTATTGTGAATTTTACTACTGGGCTTGAGGACCCCTTTCAATCAGAAGCCCGGGAAGAAAATCTCTACATTTTACAGTGAAATTACAGATGAACAGCAACAAGGATAAATGCAAGCTTGCTATGCTACCTATTCTAGACAAATAAACTCAGATGGTTAGTAATGTATAGATAATGAATGCTTGATTTTGCTACCTAGGCAAAATACTATAATGGGTTATTAGGCAGAACATGTCCTGGATCAGTTAGTTACTATATACACACAGCATTTTTCTTTCTTTTTACAAAATAAGGGTCATTTAAGCCATCAGTATTAAATTTTTTTGTGGTTTTAGAGGGTGGCTTAGTTAATACTTAAGTTAAGAGGAGAGTGGTGATGAGAGGGGAGGTTAGAGATAGATGTGACAAGGCTGTGCAGTACCAAGAAGAGGGAGAGGGAGAAATATTTATTTATGAAGAAGACTAGTAGGGTTAAATTGGTGTGAGACTTATCCTGGGGGTATGCATGGGCAGAGCCAGGTTTATTTTTGGTGGAATTTGTTTGATTTAAAAGTTTGAAGGTTATCAATTTGTCTGAGTAGGGAGGGGATGATAATCCAGATTTTGGAAACCTAGTTAAGAGTATAAAGCATCACCTGCTACATTACATGAATTGTTTATGGTACCTTCCATGTTATCTTTTGAATGTAGGACTTCACTAAGACAGTAATGCTGAAGTATATTTTTTAGGGTAGGAGATTTTTGTGGGTTGTAGATTATATACCACTAGGAGCTTAGAGTAACTGAAAATGTGGGAAAGTTCTGACCACTTTGTTTGGTGGCCTGATAGTGATGGGATTTGTAAGAAGAGGTGTCAGTGAATTTAATTATATTGCAACTTTGAGATCTCTCTCTTTTTTTAATGCAAATTTGTGTAGGGTGTAAGTTTGAGGTTTATAGAAGAGTTAGAATTGTGTAGATGTTTTTTCCTCTAGCAGTATGCGTGCGGTATGACCAGTTGCCTATTTTTTTTTTTTAATGCAGTTTTAATATGGTGATTAAATTTCATGATGTTAAGTAGTCCTATCGCACCTTCATTCTTTACGTATGGGTTCGGAGCCGAATGTTGGCTCCGACTCGGCCTATTCACAAGCTGGAAAGCTTCTAATTGGCTCATGGCTTGAGGGTATCCCAGAGTGCACCAGTACAATCCCCAGATCTCGTTTGCCACATCGATAAGTTTGGTTGTGCTTTGCATTGGCTCTGGCTAAGTTTTCTTCTTTATTTGGGTTTTTTTGTCTTACTGTTTTCAAATTTTTAACCTAAGATAATTGTATTGTGTTAGTTCTTCTTCTTTTAGCGTTATTGACGCCGTTTCGGCGCCATTTCTACTATATTCTGGCCCCTTGGCCTTCTTAGTTAGTGGTATCCTGTGTGCTAATTTTTTTTTTTTTTCCTTTCAGTTTGGTTCAGTGTTTAGTAGCAGGACAGAGTTTATGCTTTACTTGGTCCCCATCTTTGACCAGGAAGGGCTGAATTGTTTACACGTTGTCAGCGTGCCTTGGTGGGTGCTTCATGCTGAATATTTTAATTTGTTCTGTCATAGGTCTATTTTTAATCTGAGGTCCTACGTTTTTCTTCCGTCTGACCTCATTACGTTTTAAGTTGGAGAACCTTCCTGGTGGTCTCCCCTACATAGCTAGTTACCTTTCAGTTACAGCTATTTTAATTATTGGAGTGTGTCTGCATGTCATATCGCCTAATCCCTTTCTTTGGAAATTGCATATTTTTAATTATAATTGGTTTTCCTATACAGGTTCCCTCTTCAAGGGATATACTGCCTCTGAGGCTCCACAGATCTTGGGGCCAACGCAGAGCGGTATTCTAGTGGAGAGTTAACTGTTTCCTTGGCTCCACAGACCTCGGAACCGAAGGAGAGTAGTTTTTGGTGGTGCCAACTGTTTCATTGGCTCTGATTACCTTGGAGCCGACTTGGAGCAGTATGGCAAGTGAGTTAAACCGTCTCATCGGCTCCACGGTCTTGGAGCCGACTGAGAGCAGTATCAAAGTTGTACTATTTGTCTCTCCGACTCCCTGATCCATGGAGCCGTATGAGAGCAGACCTTTGAAGTTGCAGATGTTAAGTACTCCTACCTCACCATCTTTCTTTACGCATAGGTGTAGTCGGTCTCTTCGGCTCCGATCACCTCTGAGCCAACTTGGGGCAGTATTGCAAGTGATTTAATCCGTCTCGTCGGCTCCACAGATTTCGGAGCCGACTGAGAGCGGTACCGCAGTTGCACTATCTGTCTCTCCGACTCCCGGGTCCTTGGAGCCGTATGAGAGCACACCTTTGAAATTGTACTTAATGTAGTATTATCCAGTATTTAACTGGCTAAACCTGTCTTATCAGCTCCACTACCCATGGAGCCGACTGGGAGCTTTGTTAAAGTGGCAGACATGGTCTCATCGACTCTGAATCCTTGGAGAGCAGTATTTAGTGGTAAAAATCTGTCTCATTGGCTCCACGGACCTCTGCGCCGACTGACAGTAGTTTTGTAGTAGTAGAAGCCGTCTCGTCGGTAGCACGAGTTTGGATCCGACGGAGAACAGTAGTGCAGTTATAAAGGCTGTCTCATCGGTTCCATAGTCTGTGGAGCCGATTGAGAACAGCCCTGGAAATGGTAGACTATGTGTAATCAACTCTGATGTCATGGAAGCAGACTTGGAGCGTATTTTTAGTTTTGTGATTCCCTTTTATTGGTCAAGGGTTAACTGATGTGGGTATTTAATTAATGTGTGTATGGCTTCAACTTACTCTGATGATGCCATTTTAATGGTTAAAGCGCTTAGTTCGTGGAGCTGTTTTTTGTGGAGTTGGAGTAAAATCACTGAACAGTGTGTCTGGTTGTGGTTTCCTATTTAATATTTTTAGCATAATTGATTATGCTCCAAACTGGTAGAATCACTCTGTTCGACTCCACGGGCCTGGACGCAGACACAGAGCAATTTTTAAGGAGATTTTTCATTTATCCACCCCCACAGACCCACAACCAACTGAGAGTGCGTTTGGTATGGTGGGGTTGGTTGTGGGTCAGTAGCCAGCTCTGCAGTCTAGAGCGGCATTGTTGTTCGAAGGTCGGTTCTAATTTGTTAACACTGACCTTATAAGACTATTAGGATAACAACTCAGAACCAGTCTATGGATCCTTACTGTCCTTCTGGCCAGAAGTCTCCCATACCTATGGGATGTGATTCCCTATCATGTCATACAGATGAATCGGCAAGAAGTGAAGAGTAAGTAGTGCTGACATCTTCAGTCTACTACTTTACCTAATTATTGTTCGCTCCATTCCAGTCGGCAGAGTCTCTCTCCTTCTCGCGTTAGTTGGATCCGGGTTACGTGGTGCCTCCGGTTAAACACTTGGGTCCAGTTATCTTTTTGGTGGCACTGAAACTGAGTCCCGATTAGTCATACTCATTGCTGTCCTCTTTGTCAAGAGGGGTGGGTACCTCAAGGTTTTTCTATTGACTTTGTTCCCTTTGGATTGCCTCTACCCTGTGAGCCACTGAAGATTTTATGGTGGATCAAATGTTGCGAGACTCCGTACTCTCCAGGAGACTCATCTGTTTCTTCCTTCTGTCCATTCACCATGGAAGGGTCTTGAAGGATGGACAGATAAGGCCAAAGTATTTTTTCTGCTAACCTTTGAATGTTCCTTTTAGTCATGGCCTAGTTCAGAGGACCCGCAGGACTTTATTCTAGAAGTCCTAGAGGCTGCCACCTTGCCTTAGCGGTCTTGCCATTTTTCTCCCAATAGGACCCATCTCTGCTTCTTTGGGATGGGTCTGAGTTAGCAATTCCGTTTAACAGGAATTCTGGATAAGTGTTATAAGGAAATAATTGTTACAAAGGTTGTACCATTCAGTAAATAAGTATGATTTTTTCAGATGGTAATACCACAGTTTTATCCAGTTGTCAAGCATAGACTGAGGTATTTCTTCACAGACCTCCAAGACATCTGCTGTCATACATAAATGGATGGAACGTAATGGGAATTTACGTTCTCTGTCGAGATTCAGTCTTTATCGGTTCCGTACTCTGACCTTTGTTTCACCACAGCCTTAGGGTGTTCACCAATGGTATGGCACATGTTATCATTCACCTGAGAGGTTTAGAATTCCAGGTGTACTGGTTTTTGAGTTGTCCCTTACCGCTTCTACCAGACATCTATGCTTCATATCTCTCTAAATTAAAAAAATATGCCCTATCTCTCTCTCCCATGATTTTTATACGCACAGAAATGCTCAGATATAGCTCCTTGAAAACAGACTTCACTGGCCCATGTCATTCCTATGGTCCCTTCAGAACCTCCCGTTATGCCATCCGGAATCTCCTTTGGTGGACATTACATGGGCAATTGACCAAGGGCTCTCATTTCTTTCTTCCACTGTGACTAATGATACCTCACCGATTCAATAGGGGAGCATTTCCTTGGCAGGACTGTTCAAGGCCTATGTCAATTTTTCTAGGCTCACCTACATATTATAGAGATGAGAGCTATACCCTGGGTGTTGGAGTATTTTTGCCTTTCTTCCTCCATAGACTATTGCATTTCAGACAGCTTGTCGGTATGATGTTATATCAACAAACAAGTCAGAACCTCATCTTAACTTCTCTGTCGAATGGGTATGCGACTTGGGCATGAGCGTTATCTTCCCAGTTTTTTTCTGGTGTCCACGTCCATCACAGTCGCAACTAAGGTTATAGCCCATAAGTCCAGCAAAGCTCTTCTGTTGCATCATGAGAGATCTCTGACAGGAAAACAGTGGAACAATTTTTCGCAGGTGAGGTCAGTCTTACTACAATCTTTTGCTAGTCCAATCGATGCTAAATGCAGCAGCCAATTTTTCTTCCTCTTCTTTTCCCTGGGGAATCTTTCAGAGATGCCTTTCTTCGCCCTTGGATCTGGGGTCTCCCATAAGTTTTTTCCTTTCCTCCTCCTAATCTCCAAAGGTGATTCAGAAAGCTGACAGGACTGAAAGGCAAACTGATTCTTAATGTTAATTCGCTTCCCTTCAGGCCTTCTCCCTGTACGATCCCAGGTTCTTGAATTCAGTTCCAGTTTTTTTTTGATTCATATATGTCAAGTTCCCTCACCCCTTCTTGCGCGGTCTTTATTGACTAGGGGCTGAGCCAGTTCTACCTATAGGCAGATGTCAGGTCCCTTTTCTGTCTGTGATTTATATCCTGGCGTCTTATCATAAATCTTACAGTAGGAGACTGTATTATGTTAGATGGAGAATTTCTCCATTAAGAGGGAGTAGATTAATGTTCACCCCAATTACTTTCACTCCGGTAGCTTGGGTTTTTCCTGTTTGAGCTCCTTCTACAAGGAGCTGGAAGCTGCCACTTTTGGAGTTCGATTGGCAGCTATTCATATTTTCATCTAGATTCCAAGATTCTAATTTCATGTCACATATTGTACAAAATCCTCTTTTAAGGTGCCACGCTTCAGAATTTCCTGATAAGAACCTGTGGTCTCATGGAATTAAAATTGCTGTTATTCAGACTAACCTTTCTGCCTTTTGAGCCTTCTCATTCATGTTTTCCTGAGATTTTGTCATTGACGCACTGTTTTGGTGGCTATCTTGTCTGCCAAATGGGTGTCAGATTGCAGGCATTGCTTCTTATGCCACCTTATCTGTGGTTTTCATATCTACAAGGTGCTCCCTTGTACTAGTCCTTCAGGGGTTCTCCCATCCATTACCATGCACCTTGACATTACTTTTTATTTGTAATGGATTAAAAATTGTTAGGATTTCAGATTAATTATTGATTCTCTTACCGAATCCATTTTTGGCTTTCCAGTTTTTCCTAAGTTATCCTCTATAACTGGATTTCTAGCTGAATAGATTATATTAACTTTCGTGGGATAAATCCTTACCCTGTATAATCTAGGGTCTGTCTACCAGATCTCGGTCTAACCTCTGCTGTTTTCTAGCAGGGCCCTACTTATTGGTGTTGGTGTAGCTGCTACGTGGGCTTCTCCCCTCCCTTTTCAGGGGTAGAGCATCTTTTAGTTCCACGGTACTCAGGAGTTTTTTTTTTTCCTTGAGCCACCCGATAATGAGGCGCTAAGGACGCGGTCCCATACGTAAAGAATGAAGGTGAGATAGGACTACTTAACATAAAGAAGTTATGTACTTACCATAACGTTCCATGTTAGTAGTCCATCTCGCCCTTCATTCTTTAGGATCCGCCCTCCTGCCCCCATCCTGTAAGTATCGGGAATCATATATATATATATATATATATATATAATGTCTACATATATATTTTATTTTCTGTTTATGACCTTTTGTAGTAGTGGGTTCTCTCGTTCAGATCTGGGGATTGTACTGGTGCACTCTGGGATACCCTCAAGCCATGAACCAATCGGAAGCTTTCCAGCTTGTGAATAGACAGAGTCGGAGCAGACATTTGGCTCCGAACCCATACGTAAATAATGAAGGGTGAGATGGACTACTAACATGGAATGTTAAGTACATAACTTCTTTTTATCTGTTATGACTCCAGGAAATTGTGTGTGTGATAAGTTCAATATTTGTCTTATTTAATGAAATGATTTTGAAGAGAGAATTCCTTTGCAAGTGTGATTTGGGAGTAAACAATAGTGTTTTTTTTTCTCTTACGTTGACATTATCCAGTGTTTAGGGATGCGAAAGATGCAAAGGATTCTTTATCGGGGCAGGACATTACTGCTTGCATATGTGGGTCTCTCATTTCTTGGAGTAGCCACTAGAAGTGGTCTCTTTCTCTTCTTAGAATAACCACCAGAATTATTTGTGAATATTTTGAGACTGCATTATTTTGCAAACAGTTTCCATTGTACATGTTTCTGACATACTGTGCTTATTGGATGCAAATCTCATCTGAACTCCTTTACCTGCTAAACTCAGTTGTGGTATTGTAAATGTTAGTACCTGTTTATAAATGAGTTCCTGTCAGTTCACTAAAGGTAGCTTCTGTGAAGATAAAAGGATGGAAGTAAGTTTATCAAATCTACTTTTGGTCAATGGTGGAATTTGTCTCTTTGTTCTCTGTTTGATCCCTGAGTTATTGAGTTGATAATGGTCTGTGTGTGTGTGTGTGTGTGTGTGTGTGTGTGTGTGTGTGTGTGTGTGTGTGTGTGTGTCGGGGGGTGCAGCATGGCTTGATGCCAGGAAAAAATGTCCTCAGATGGTCAGAGAACTTAGTTTTGTCTAACATTTTTTTTAATTTTTTATGTTCTCTGAAACTGCCATTGGCAAGCCAGCACGAATCCCTTATGAACTTGATTGTGCATCAGAGTATGACAGTTTGACAGAAGAGTCCCTTAACTGATTAGCTCTGAAGAAGAAAGTAGGTCCTGCAGATTGATTGATTCTGAGCCACGTACTAAATTTGCAAGCAAATACACAAAGCTGGTCTCAAGAAGAATAAAAGGAAGTACTGAATTATTTTGACTGAAAAAGCACTCAGTAAAAACTTGTACTGGATGCTTTTTTAATATTTCAGAATAATTGTACTTCGTTTCCTTGAAACATTCTTTTACTGAAATCACCATACTGAAAGCTTCATAGTACAATTCCACATAGTTAAAAAGTTATAACCTTGCATATAAATTAGTTTAAAATGGGTAGCGGAACTATTTTCCATTAAAATATACTTCAAAACATGTAATTATATGTTAAACTACGAAGTGTAAAATTCCAACTGCAAAAAAGATAGTTTCCTGTTTTGTAAGTGTGGTAAGACACTTGGGGGTGTGCGTGGGACAGGTATCACTGTGCGCACAGGAATTGTAAAGCACTTGCCCTTTGGGCTTGTGCCTCACAGCTCTTCTGGCTGTGTGGTAATTGTTCCATGCTTGCACCCTTGTGCCTTTTTGCATATATGTATGTCTACATCCTTGTGATTTTTAGGAGGGTACATTTGTTTATCTTGTTATATTCTTTGTTAATTGGTTTAAGCAAGTGGCACAGGATGATGAGTCTGAAAAGTCTGGCTGAAGCTGGTGATAATTGCAGTGGTAGTATTAGTTTTGATTTGAAGTTAAATACTACTTCTACAGTAAGAGGTGTTTGTGAAAGTTAAATATGTGGAGATGGAGTGAATGGCAGGCCACAAGTATAAAATTCGGTGCATTCAAGTGAAGATGAATTTCTGATGAGGGCGCTGTCTTATGCTATACTTGCTAGTTTACCTTTTGTTTGTAGCACATGGCTTTTCTTCCTCACACACTAGTCTGTAGTCTTGAGTAGTTGTATACAAACCCTTGAAAGTAGACGTTGTCTGAATCATTTTGTACAGAGTGTATATATATATTCACGTTCTCTGGATTTATACAGACAACTGAAGTACTTGCACAGAGTCCGAGATCAGAAAGTTTACTCAGCTGTTCTTTTCTCCTTGGAAATAAGGTGCAGGCAGTGCGAGTATTTCTAAAGCCCCTTTGCATCATTTTTTGATGATCAATCCAAGGATAAATACTTTTTAATTATGGAGTATTGGATATTTAACTGATGAGATACAAAATGTACACTGTATTAGAATGCTACTTAAGCTTCTTTACTCGCCCAACAGTCCATTATGGTCAAATTCTAACTGGATTAAGGATAGCTGTTGGTTAAAGTCCTGCCATTTTTAAGCCGTGCAGAGATGAGCAGTGCTCCCCTTGCTGTGTAACATTCTGCTTCCTTCCATTTAGTTATTCCTTGATCCACTTTGTTTTCTCCCGTGCATGTGTTGGTATTACGGCAGTTAATTGTTTTGGAGTAACAAAGTGAAAGGCTTTGTTGAAGATGAGACATTTTACATATACTGGTTTGAGTACTCCATGCTAGTTTGTCTTGTTCTTTTGTAGATAGGTTCATCATGATAGAAATTCTCCCAGGCTTCCCCTCTACACATTCTTCATAGATTTTCCAGCTACTGAGGTAAGACTAGTAAATGTATGGATCTGACCTTGTTATGTAATTGTGTAATATGTTCATAGGCAAGTACTAGGCTAGCTGCCAGTGGAGGCTACTTTAAGCCTAGCCAGTTTCCCTCAAAGGTGAGAATCAAGCCCCATGTCTGTGAGGTAGACACCTTAACCATTATGCCTACCCCCAGTAACACTGGTCCTAACATGCCACATAGCCTAGTACCTACCTATGAACTTATGAACCTATTGGCCGAAGGGCTTACGTAAACCTAGCCAACAAGGTTCCCTGGCGTACGCCACCCAAGAAAGTTATTTTCATGTGCCACTGTCGAGCAGAGACACAGAAGTGATCCCCGGGGTATATTTCCTATTTCCCATCCACTCATCAAGATTTTTCTTGAAGAGTGCTAATGAAAAACTTTGCTTGACATAGATGAGTAGCCTGTTCCAGAGTATGGGAAGTCTCTGGGACAGGAATCTATCCCTCCAGCATGTCCTGCTTATTGTGGTGACAAGGTTTAGGTCCCTAGAGCGTGTAGCTCGGAGGGATTGAGATTTCTTTAGGTGTAGCATGTCCAACAGCTCTGGGTTTGACATAGCATTATATGTTAGGCAGAGATCACATCTGAGTAGGCGATATGCTATAGAGTGAAGCTGGAGTTTTTTGAGGTGGTCAGTGTAGGGCATTTGTTTGAGGCCAGTAATTGTCTTTGTGAGGTACTTATGTGGCCTTTCCAGCTGCTGCAGATGTCTTGTGAGGTACATTCCAAACGGGGTGTTTTACTCTGTAATGGGTCTGAGTGTCGAGTAGAGGGGAACAATGACCTCTTTTTTTTTTCCTGGATGAGAGCCCTTTTATGATGAGGTGTGCCACGTAGAAGGACTCCCGGACTACTGTGGTGATGTGACTATCAAAGGAGAGACTACTGTCCGCCTGGGACCCAAGGTCATCACGCATTTCGTGTTAAGTAGATTGCTGCCTGTGTGGTAATTCATGGGTACAGAGTTTGTACCAAAGGGGATGACGCTGCACTTTTTGGCATTGAGCTTGAGGCCATGGCTCTGAGGCCCTTCTGCAGGATGTCCACATCATTTGGGGACTTGACAATGGCTCCTAGTTTGCAGTCATCTGCAAACTTCGTTAGCCAGAGGCCTTCTGTTTTAGCCTGTACTTCAGAGAAGTAGATACCAAACAGGAGAGGTCCCAGGACGGAACCCTGTGGTACTCCACTTGTCACTGCTTTGAGGTCAGATTTGGAGTCTGCAACTTTTACAGTGTGGGTTCTGTCAGTGAGCCAGTTGACAACCCATCTTGTGACATAGGGATTTACACCTACTTTAGTGAGTTTAGCTATAATTCCAGAATGGCGGATGGTGTCGAAAGCCTTGGCGAGGTCAAGATAGGCTGTGTGAACCACCTTACCCTCATCTACGGCTTTGGTGACTGCCTCAAAGAAGTCCGATCAGGTTCAGGAGGCATGATCTGCCTTTCACAAACCCGAACTGGGTGGGATCCAGAGTTTGGAGGTTACCAATGTTTTTGTTTGAGTTCCATGATGATACGTTCCATGGCCTTGCAGACCAGGCTCGTCAGGGTAATAGGTCGATCAGTGGTGGCTCCCCCTTTGTGGAGTGGGATAACTGTTGCTGTGTGCCATTCAGTGGGTACAAAGCCTAATGTGAGGCTATTATTGAACATTGTGCTTAAGTGGAGAGCCAGTTCGTTCTGAAGTTCGTGTAAAACACAGCCTGGGATGTTGTTCGGTCTCATGGATGCTGTGTTTTTGGCTTTAGAGAGTGTAGCTTTTACCTGCGTAGTTGTGATTACAGGGACTCTGCATTCTTCCTGTATAGATATGGGCCCTTTAGGGGGTGAGAGGGGGGGTAAAGGGGGTGAGAGGGGAGTAAAGTTAGCACTGAACCTATCTGCCAGGATGTTGGCAATATCAGTTGGTTCTGTAATTTTCGTGCCTTTGTGCTGTAACTCAGAGCAAATCTGGGTGTTGCCATTGAGATTCTTGACATAGCTATAGAATGCTTTGTGGTTGTCCTTGGAATTAGTGGTGATTTTGTTTTCGTAGCTAGCTTTGGAGGATCTTATAAGGGATCTCAGCTTCTTACTGAGGCTGACCAGGGAGCTCCTCCACTCATGGGATTTTACTCTCTTTTGCAACAGTTTCTTCCTTCTGTTGTACAGTTTGTTTATGGCAGGGGACCACCAGATTGGCTTCCTTTTTTTGGAGGATGGCGTCTTGGTTCCGTTTGGGATAACACGATCCATGCACTGGTGTAAGTGCTTATAGAGTGCATTTGTGTAGGATTCGGCAGTTGTAACTGTATTGTCCATCTGCATGGGTGTCATGAAGTTCACCACTTCTGTCTTAAGAAGCATGAAGTTGGCTTTGGAGAATTTTTTTATTGTGGTTTCCTTAATGGGGGGATGGGGCGGGATGTGATATCAAGGGTGATTAGCTTATGGTCGGATCAGACTAACAAGGAGTTGATTTCAGGTGTGGAACACCGGTCACTCATGTTGGTAATGACTAGGTCTAGGATATTGTTGCTCCTGGTAGGGGTGTGGATAATTTGATCTAGGGCATTGGAGTTTATGAATTTCAGAAAGTGTTGAGCTAAGGAGTTGGTACATGAGTATTTTTCCCAGTTATTGGTGGGGTAGTTGAAGTCGCCCATTATTAGGGTGTTTGGTTGAACCCTAATATTTTCCAGTACATCAAGAAAAGAGGAGTGGGAATCCTGGGGCATGGTGGGGGATCTGTAGCAAACTACAATTTGGATTGCAATTTTGCCCAGAATTAGTTGCACTTGGATAACCTTGGATGCATTATGCTGAGCAACTAGCCTGGAGGTGTGGATATCCTTAATGAATATGGACACACCTCCGCCTTTGGTGTTTCGGTCCAGGTTACATGTCTGAAAAGTGTGGTATGAGTTATAGCCTGGTAGTGCAGGGGTGCTCTCTGGAGCCTTGAACCAGGTCTCAGTCACTGCACAGATATCGATGTTCTCCATTTTAAGGAGTGCCTCGAGTGAGTGCATTTTGAGATTTAGACTTCTAGCATTGAGTAGCATTACACTCTGTTTTTGCTTGCCTGTTCCTGTTATGGTGATGAATTTGTTATTTGAACCTTGCCTAAAAAAGGCACTATAGGGGCAGCAAGAGCCTTAGCCAGTATCCGAAATCCCAGGGGCGACAGGTGTAGACCATCTGTGGCAAAGCATCGTGGTCTGTCGACCATGTCATCATTTTGTCCTTGTACTGCAGTATCATTGTATAAAAACATCATTGTTGTTTTTATACTTCGTAAGCTGCAGTTTGGAAAGGATAACTTTTCTAAGCATCTTTCATTAATTGTATAATTGTGTGTGTGTGTATTGTATAATTGTGTCTGTGTGTGTGTGTGTGTGTGTGTATGTGTGTGTGTGTGTATATATATATATATATATTTTTTTTTTTATATGTATGTATATATGTATATATATATATATATATATATATATATGTGTGTGTATATATATATATATATATATATATATATATATATATATATATGTGTGTGTATGTGTATGTATGTATGTATGTATATATATATATATATATATATATATATATATATATATATACACACACACACACACACATTTCCTGTGTGAATTTTTTTGACCGATTTATTGAGAGTGCTGTTATACTCTTTTATGGTGGAAAAAAAATGTCTGGAGTAAAGTAGACCTTTTAAAAAGGTGTCTCTTTGCTTAGAAACTAGGAAAGTTGTAGTGCTGGACAACAAGGGTGCTAATATTTTGTTTACAGCCTGCATCCGTATGAAGAAGCTAGAGGTTCATGATGCTTGTGTTAAGGGGATTGCATGCTGCCAAACACAGTTTGTGGCATTAGGTCAGACCCTTAATTTTTTCTGAATTTGACAAATCTTTTGCTGATTTAACTTTCATACTCATTATGTTGTGTTGTGTTTTGGAGCATTGTACTGTAAATTGGTTATTACAACTTGTTTTTGTTTTCTGTATTTTCAGATTTCTGCAGTTCAGCAATGGATTTACATTATCAGCTTTCATCAGTGTTGCATATAATAAGGAAATCGGCGAGCTGAAACTTAATTTTTAAACTTGTAGTAATCTACCAGGATTCTACTGTTTAGTTTACAAAAGAATTCTGTCGCATTAGCCTTTTCATGGAAATGCTGTGAACCATTTGTTGTGGGAAAGTAACTTGTGTTGCTTTTGTTTCAGTGTTCCTTTTTCAGTGCAGTATGTCTGAACTGTGGTAATTGGTATTAAAAGACCTTGGGAAAATAATCTCTATGGATACCCCTTTGCTGGAACAAAGTATTGGTCAGCCATGGTAAAACTTGCCAACCCTCTTTATACAGAGTGGATTCTTGAAGCAATACAGAAAGTTAAAAGACAAAAACAGCGACCGTCTGAAGAAAGAATATGCCATGCAGTGTCTGCTTCTCATGGATTAGATAAGGGAACTGTTCTTGAGCAGTTGGAATTGAGTGTGCAAGATGGTTCCATTCTTAAAGTTACTAATAAAGGGCTTGCATCCTACAAAGACCCAGAAAATCCTGGAAGGTTTAGCTTGGTCAAGCAGGATACTTTTCCAAAATTTGTGAAAGGATGTACTAGAGCTGCTAATGATCTTTGCAATGTGGATTGGAATAAGTTATTAAAAAGAGCTATCGAAGGGCTTAAGGAACCCAGTGGTTCCTCTCTTAAGAATATAGAAAAATATCTGCGAAGTCAAAGTGATTTGGCAGATATTACTTCCAGCCTAATTTTTCAACAACGTTTACGGCTGGCAACAAAGCGTGCTGTGAATAATGGGAGATTATTAAAAGATGGACCACTTTATAGAGTCAACTATGGAAGTTTGGAAGGAAAGGGAGCTGCTCGATTTTCTTGTGCTTCCATATTGCCTCTTCCACCAGTTAGCCTTCTGCCCCATGAACAAGATCAGGTACATTTTTAAGAGCTATCAGTTTGTAGTGCTTCTGTAAAACTGAGCAATATTTTATTTTTGGCCTTTGTACTGATTTCATTTTTAAGTTAATTCTGCAATATACACGTATTAAAGATGTTTGAAATAATTTATTGTACTTTAACCAAGAATATCTGCATTTTTAATGCAATGTTTCGGGCCATCAGGTTTGCAGTACAGTTTGTAAACTCAAACATTATTTCTTATTTTTGGTCATTAATACTGATTTGATTGTTTTAAGTTGAAAATTTGTTCTACTATGTAACACTCTTAAAGAAATATGGTGGAAGCATTTATCATAATTTTGCTTAAGTTTGAAGATTCTTTTGTTGACTTTTATGAATTAGAATAACTTAGTGGTGGGTTAAACATACACTTCTTGTCTTGCTGTGAGACGACATGAAATTGCATAACTTAATACTCATATGGGATTGTGATGATGCGTGTTCTTTATCTTTGGATTTCCTGCACTGATTATGGTCATATGGTATTATAAACAGTGGACTGTAAGAGTTTAGAATTAACTGTTGTATAGGTAAGTATTTTGTATGACTTTTACTGCGTAAGCATTTCAGATAGTTGGAAGATGAGATTTAAAAATAAAACTGTAGAAGTAAAGCTGCGAGGAAGATGCATGAAATGTTCATATTTGGGGTTTGGAAGCTAAGTTTCTTTACATGGTTTTAGGTTCTGTACATGATTTTCTCTGGAAAGTGAGATTTAACTTGATTTCTGCATTTTTATTTTTATCATGAAGGCATGCACAATGTTTATAATTCTGGATTTGGAGGAAATGTGCAGTGAAGCACAGTAGCTGATGCTTTCAGGATTTCCACTTGATTATTTTTTTTAACATTTAGCGGTATTCAACTGCATTAGCATTGCGATGCTTTATATTTCAGATAGGCCATTAACTAGCATCTGAATTTTGCTGGGAGAATATGTAAATAGGCAGAATTATGTAGCTTTTCTTTCCTAGTTAGATGTTAAAAAAGCATCTGCTGTGTTAGTTTCTCTTTTTAGTTGTGTTTACCCCCACTTCTTATCAAAACCAAATAGTCTGCAGGCTGTATAGTTCAACAGTTCATTTTCATGCTGTTTACTTTAGAAATGTAATACAAAAAAGTTTTTGCATTAGTTGATTTTTGTGAATCTTGATTGCAAGTTAATTATTAACATGAAGAATTGTTTCATAGCTTGATCATTGTCTTTTTTTTTCAAACCAGATTGCAGACTTGCTTAGCATGTATTTTGGGATACATTTGCTATTGTACAGATAATGTGCATGCCTTGTAGTGCTTTTCTGAACACTGAATGCATCTAGTAATGTGGCTACAGTGTTGAATACACTACAGACAACTTAAGATCTGCAACTTTAAAGATACTGTCTTTTCAGTGTTCTGTTTCAGAGCAGTATGTTTTTACTTGCAATTGTCATGGCACTTTTTCCATTGAAATACTTCTCTTGTTAATACTACTTGAAGTTTCCATGGTATAAGTATGCTATTTCAAGTTATGATGTATAGTGAGATAACAATGAAGTACTTTAAAACATTTCTAACAAGAGTGAAGCAAAACTTGCTTAGCACAAGAAAAGTAAGTATAGGATAGCTGTGTGTGTGTGTGTGTGTGTGTGTGTGTGTGTGTGTGTGTGTGTGTGTGTGTGTGTGTGTGGGGCGGGGGGACTTCTGAGGAAGAAACCATTGTTGATTAGTGGGGTGCTGCATGGGTCGGTGGAAGGACTGGTCAAATGCAGCATGCTTTTATCAAACAATGACAGAGTCCTTAGTAAAGAATAAAGTCATTTTGTCAACTGACAACCCAAAGATTTAGAGTGGTGATTTAAGGGTGGTGAGCCAGCCTTCAGCATAGTACAACATGCACAGTGAAATGATCAGTGGCATTTGGGAAGTAAATGGGAATGCAAGATTAGGTGGAAAGGAGGACATTTATAGTTTGTGCCTAGAAACACTAAGTTGTGTGATGGGGTCAGCTTGGTCTTCTTTAAACCGAGAGTGAATCCTAGCATTAAGAAAATGATCATGGTTAGCTGAAGAGAAGTCTGCAGATCCTTGACAGAGTTTTACTGAATCACGCAATCCATAGCAGTAAATTTGAATGCTGTTTGCCCTGCAGAAAGCAATTACTGGGTCCAGATACTTTGGTTTTTCTACTGAGCCCACAGTTTTTCCAAAGAGTAGAGCAAATAAATTTGAAGCACAGATACCCCCTGTGTGCATTTGCTATGGAAATGCGTAAGTAAGCATCTTATAGATCTAAAGTGACGAAGAACACTTGAAGGGCTAGCATGGGCACACTATTCTTCAGGATTAACATTTTGAACCTGGTGACTAGCATGAACCTGTTTAGTCTTGAAAGATCCAAGACAGACCTCTATGTTACTTCTTTTCTTGGAACAAGAAGCAGTATTGAGTAACATCTTGTGTCCATTTTAGAGGAACAGGTCCTATAGATCCTTGAGCCTAACAGATGATGTACTTGAGTAATACCTTCCTGGAGATGACCTTTTGGAATGGAAGGAATAGCTGCTGTTTTTGGTGAGAAGCAAATTGTAGTGCGTAGCCTGTTTTTATTACGTTTAAGACTTGTTTATCCACAAATGGTATTCTTGCAGGGCCAGAATCCTGAAAGACCAATAGTAAGGAAGGGGAGTCTGCTAAAATAGCAAAAAAAAAAAAAAAAAAAAAACAAGCTACAGGATTGTCTGATTTCTGGTAAAGCAGTTCCTAGTGTCTCAAAAGTCTCTGGTCCCTGAACTAGAGCTGTGAAGCTACAGACTCTGATCCTCACATCTGGTAGACCATGCAGTACTCACTGTTCCTTTTTAATTTCTCTCCAAGTCTTTTGGGTTTGTAATACCATGACAGGAATGGACCCCATTCCTAAGTCAAAGTACGATTAAAGTTCATGAAATTAGTACCACTGTTCCTTGGTGGATTACAGGGTGATGTTGCAGGCTTTAAGTCCAGGACTTTTGATCCTATGTCTCAACCCCAGTAGCATTGGGGGACTTCTAAGCATGGTCATTGCTGGACTTTTTGGACTTGGCTGTGGATTGTTTCTCTCCTACCTGGCCTTGATTCAGTTGCCAGTCCCCTCAAAGCCATCTTTTGATTCCTTGTCCTTGATGTTGATATCATTGGGGGTGTTCATCATATTGATCACAGTAGCCTTAACTGTATGGGTTGTATCCTACCAAGGTTAAAACGGATCACCAGCTACTAAAGCTTCGGGGCACCTTCCATGTCCCCAAACTGTCAGGCAGCTTGAGCTGAACTGCCTAAACGAAAAATTTGGGGGCCAAGTCATTCAAAGCTTTACTGCTACCAACGAATATATTCATCTAAGGCTTTAAACTGAAAGCCATTTTTTTCTGTGGAGAAATTTGTTTTCGTTTTACTTTTGGGGGCTGACAGTGTGTTTTAAAGTGCATTTTACTGTGTTGTTTTTCTTTATATAAAAAAAAAAAAAAAAAAAAAATGACTTTTTAAAGTAATAGTTTTTACTTGCATTTGCTGCATTACTTGCATATGAAAGATTCGGACTACAGAACATATTACTAGTCCCGTAGTTGGTCCTTCTTCCAACCACAAAAAGAAAATGTAAGTAAACTGCTTTTGCCACCACAGTAGGCTAGCAGTTTGCCTCGGCCACAGGTGGTTTACTCTGCTGTGGCCATATGTTGTACCTCCCAACACCCGTCTTTTACCCCTGATCCCTCTGATGTAGCACCTAGAAGCCAGTATGGACTAGGGGGTAGCCATGTCCTGTGAGGCTGTTTGGGCATTCTTTCAAGGAGCAAGTGTGAGCCCCTCTTGTCGGTCCTGGAAAAGAGAGAACAGGAAAGGCTTCACTGTTTCAGAATGCTGTGCCTATCCCTGGGAAGCAGCTGCTGCTGCCACTAATAACGCAGTTAATCCTAGGCATATGTTAACTTCTCCTCAAATTTCCTTAGACAAGAGCAGTTTACTGGGTCTGGCTCAGGGTTTAATTCAGGCTATTGACCCTTCTTGTAAATATTTCCTCGTAAAAGAAAAAGGGGGATGCTTCTTTTCCTGAAGAGATTCAAGATTCTGAATCTGAACAGGAAAATGAAATGACAGCTACAGGGTTTTCTCTTCAGAATTCTGATTTACACTCAGAGGAGAGCTCAGTTTCTGAATTTCTCTCTCTGGGGTTTTCTCTTTCTCTGAGGCTATTGCTAGAACGCGCCCATATTTTCAGTGGTAGAACACAGTTTCTCAGTCTGTCAGAAACTACTATGAGTTGTTACAGAAATAATTTTCAAAACCTACACCCATTTCTCTTATCCTCTCTGCTTTAGAGGATGTGTGTGTTACTGCCTGCAGTTTTCCTCATTGTCTGCCAGCTGCCTCTAATAAGGCAGATAGTATTTACAAAATTCCTCAGTCTTTTTTATCTAGACCTATTTAAAGTTTTCCACTCAAGCTTGTGTCACTGCACAGGAATACCTCAGAATTTTGAGTCTCATGGCTTGAATGATTCTCATAATACCCTTGGCAGGACTCCAGATACCAGTACATCTTTCTCACCTGAAGTCTCTTTTTGGTACCAGCACCGGCACCCTTTGCCTTTTCAAATCCCGATATTGAGGTTTGTCAGAAGAAAAATAATTTGGAGACAACTGATTTCCTTAACACCAGGTCTTCCTTTCTCCCTCCTGTATTAAAGCAGACATTCACCACAGGTGCCTTGGACTTTGCTTGGGAAGTTGTTTCAGGAGGGATAGATGCGGTATGTCTGTGTGCGTCTGTCTGTCTGTCTGTCTGTCTGTGTGTGTGTGTGTATGTGTGTGTGCGTGTGTGTGTGTCACCAAGAACAGCCGCAGGCACATAAATATCTAACAGATACTTGCCCAGATCTAAACGCACCTCTCTGAATCCTGTCTGGTTCCCATGGCCTTTTCAAGTTGTTGGAGGCAATTCCACAGTCCTGTGGCACATATTAACAAGCAGGGTGGGAACCAGGTTGGTACCCCCTTTGCAGACTAGCCATGTTAGCTTAGGATAATAGCTTCACAGCACAGTGTCACTCTACAGACATCCTGCATTCTGTCAGAGCAAAATTATGTGGCAGACAGGTTTAGCAGGACCAGGACAGACCCTCATGAATGGAATCTAGATGGGAGGGGGGGTCTTCCAAAATTTGATCCATCTGTGGGAGTTCCTAAAGTAGACCTCTTTGCCTCCTCTCTGAACAACCAATTGGCAAGATTCTGTTCCAGGATTCCATGCAAGAAGGCCTGGAAGACGTATTCCTTTTCTTTTCCTTGGACAGGAGTGCGCCTGTATGCTTTTCCACACTTTTCACTAATACTCGGGATGCTTCTGAAGATTTGGAAGGAATCTCCCATTGTCATTGCTGTGACTCACTTCTGGCCCAGGCTCCTGTGGTTGTCCTTTCTTTAGGACGTGGCCAGGGAGGGGCAATTACCACAAGAACAGGTCTGTTTGATACAATAGACATCAGTAAACTTCAGTTGCCTACCTGGATGATAAGTGTCCTAATCCTTTTGGGCACCACTTTACTGAGGATATACAGCAGGTGTTAATGCAAAGAAACTTTGTCATTTAGGAAACACAAGTGCTACCTAAACAAAATTTTGAGTGTCTGCTCTTTTACAGGAGAAAACAGACACAAAAAGACAGACATGATGGGTATTAAAGAATAAACAATAACTATAGTACAAAACTAAATATCTAAGTAGCTGTCGCACATGCTTGTACACTATTTATTACCTTGGACAACACTGACTACTATATAATTAACACATAAAAAGAAAAGTACACTATATACAGAGGTGAGATTGGGTGATATTGCACATAAGAAGTGACTGGAATTCCACTTAAATGAGACTATATTGATTTAGTATGCAATAAATAAATAGAATTACTTTATGAAAAAAAAGAATGAGAGCGTAACAATCTATTATAGTTTTGATGCATCCAGATTTGTGTCTGCGTTAATGCGTCTTATTGCAGTTGGATAAAAACTGTTCATGAATGGCTGTTAATGAAGGCAAGAAAGCCTGCCATTTGAAAACCTTTTTTATTTACTAATATATGCACTATTTCAGGGCTAGTGTTTCTCTGGTTTTACAATATTTGTGTGATTTGTTTTTCTGTGATCTTTCTTACTCCTCTGTCCAGGCTTATTTATAGGCCATTTCAGTATGTCTACCTACGGATCCTCCTGTTTCAGTGCAATCTCATGTCAAAATGTTTTTGAAATGGGTTTTGCATAAGAGACCGCCAAGAAAACTTGATGGCTCCTACTTGGGGTCTTAATTTTTTTTTTTTTTTTTTTTGAACTAGTTCATCTGGCTGACTGTTTCACTAATTTGCTCTGACCTCTGCAAGAAGACTATCTGAGTTTCAAGCTGTTATGATGTCAGCCCTATCTCATTTTCCACACAGACAAAGTTTCTTTGAGAACTAATCTTTCTTTGTGCCAAAAGTATCCAGTTTTACTTTAAGCCAATCTGTCCAGCTCTCTCTCTTCCTTACTGTGTGTTGTCTGATTCCTCTGCTGTGTCAGGGTTGGAGCCTGGTGAGGATCTGGCAGGCAGCACGTCTAATGAGGCTTTGCAGGCGTCCATTTCAGGAAGAACCATGTTTCATTGTTTCTGAGGGGTCGGGGGGGGGGGTCCGCAGTTTCTTCTTAGGGAAGAAGTTTCTACTGAGGTTGTTCGGGGAATGCCATCCTGAGTCGGGGCCCTCTCAGTTTTCTAGGACGGACGTCCCCTTAAAATAATCTTTGCTCCTAGAGACCCGCAAAGTGAGTGGCAGGCCTTTACTTGGGGGTTATTTAATGCCTTTACTGTCGTTAAGGCCTCCTCAAGGGGTTTTGGTTCCTGGTCCTCCTTGGTCTTCATCTAAAAGACCCAGGGGAATTAAATTCTTCTGTGGAAGAGTTGGATTCTGATGAGGTACCCCTTACTTATTCTACCCAGACTATGGGTCTGAGGAGGAGGACTCTAATAGTCCAGATACTCCTTCTGAGGAAATTTCCTTTGGGGACACTATCTCTAGGATGATAGAATTTTTTTAAGTGGGATTGTGCCCAGGTTTCGGCTATTCCCTAAGAGGTACTATGAGTTACTGCAGATGGAATCTCCTAAACCTGCGACTATTCCTCCTGTCTTGGCTGCTTTACTAGATGTTTTTCCTAATGCTCGTAAGTGCCCTATTGGGTGCCCCCTGCTCCAAAGAAGTCTGGTAGGTTTTATAGGGTGCCTGAGGACTGTTCCTTTTTGTTCAGATGTCCTGCTACTGACCCCTCTGTGGTGTCTGTAGCCTCTGATAAGCTGTCTCAATTGCTTCCTTCGTCCAAGTTACTGCTTTCTGACAAGTACAGCAAAACCATGGACAGGCTGGGTAAGAAGGTTTTATACTTCTGCTACCCTAGTTTTTAGGGCTATTAATTATCAGACCCATACATCTAGGTATGTGTTGGCTCTTCTTTCTCAGGCTTGTCAGCTTTTTTCTGATGTTCCAGACTCAGAGTAAATCTTCTCTTAACTTGCTAGGGACCTCCTCTCAAGTATTTTGTCATTCTATCAGATGTAGTTATGATTCAGCAGATGCCTGTTCTAGGGCTGCTGCTTTTGGTTCAGTACTGAGGAGGTATGCTTGGCTTAGCCGTCAAAGTTTACCCCAGTGATTATTAAGGCCAAGTTGCTGGGTGCTCCTCTGAATACTGAACTTTTATTTGGGGAAGCAGCTACTGGTTTAAGTCTTTTCAGGATAAGAGGAGGATCTTACAGGAGCTTAAACATGTCTTTGTTTCTCCCGTGCCTAAATTTCAGAGAAACTACCCTTCTAAACAAGCCTTTGTTCGTAGGCAGTCTCGCCCTCCTGCTTAAGGTAAAAAGAGTGGTAAATGGGCTCCTCCTGCTAAGCCCACTCAGACTGCAGGGATTCTCGAGCCATCCTTTCCTGACAAACCAGGTGCTGTCCGACTGTCCACCTGTTCCCAGCCACATTCCTCTTTCTCTTCCTATTTGGCATCAAATCACCCAGGATTCTTGGGTTCTGTCAGTCATTCGTCAGGGGTACTTCATGGTGTGGAATTCCCATCCTCCTCTTATGGGCATTCCTCAGCCTCCTCTGGGACAACTTCTTTTTTCCCAGAGGTTCTTTGAGATCTCTTGTCTCGGGGTACTATTCAAGATGTGCTTGTGCCCCAAAGGGGGGAAGAGTTTTATTCAAGAATGTTTTCTAGTGCCCAGAAAAGGAGGTACTTGGAGATGGATTCTAGACCTCTCTCATCTAAACACTTTTCTGAAGGTGCCTTCCTTTCAGATGTTGTCCCTTCAGACCCTTTTTCCTTTCTTGCTACCTCAGGCCTTTCTGGTGTCTCTGGATCTCGAAGATGCTTATCTCCATATTCCAATCCATCCTGTTTTCAGGAGGTTTTTGCGTTTGTGTTGCTTCCTGGCATTTTCAGTTCAGTGCTTTGTCCTTTGACCTTTCTATTGCCCTAAGGGCGTTCAGCAAATGCCTTGCTCCTGTGATTGCATTTTGCAGGCTTCAAGGGATTCAAATATTTCCTTACTTGGATGATCTGCTGATTCAGGGATCCTCTCCAGAGGTCCTTTTTGCAAAATCTGCATTTTACCATTTCTCTTCCTCAAAGTCTGGGGTTCACAATAAACTTCAAAAAGTCTTCCTTGACTCTTTCTCAGGATCATGTCTTTCTGGGTTGCAGGATTCAGACAGTGCCAATGCTGGCACCCCTGCCTCCTCCAAAGGCCTTGACTCTCATTTCTTACTTTCAAACTCTTCTTACCCTGGCCTCCATTACAGCAAGGGAGTTTCTTAGAACTCTGGGGTTCATGATTTCCACAATTCTGATTCTTCCTCTGGCCAGGCTTCACATGAGGAAGTTCCAGTCTTTTCTGAATTCAGTGTGGTTTCAACATGTGCATCCTCTAGACTTTACAGATGTTCATAGTGTTTCACTGTTGCAGTCATTACTCTTGGGTTATCCTGCTGGCAGGCTACCCGCAGTCTGCCTGAATTCCAAAGTCCTGGTCTGGCGTCTGTTGCTGTCGCCTCTTCCCTGACGTCAGTGCGCCAGGGGGTATAAAAGATGCAGCAGACGCCATTTTCTTCAGTACTTCTTGCCACGCGGTGCCCGAAGCAAAAGCAGTTCGCAAGTGTTGGTCGGCCGACTCCTGAGATTTTCAAATCCGAATTTCAGAACCGAAGTCTTATTTAAAGCTAAGTACCCCATTGGGGAAACTTTTTTCTTGCTCCAGACCGATGTCAGAAAAAGTTAACAATTGTATTTCTTGTGGGAAGCAAATACCTCATAAGGATTTTCACTCTTACTGTATTCCTTGCCTAGGCCCTGACCACAACGTTGCTAGCTGTCGGTTTTGTGATAGATTTAACCAATGCACTGTTAAGCATCGGTTCGATTTTGCATTCCATTATTTTGGCCGAAGGTTTAATTACATAATGCCGTCAGAACAGCCGACGACCGGAGTTTACAAAAAAACGCAAGGACAAGGATAGGCATCCGAGGTCCAAAACCGACGACGAGGCCTCCGCTAGGCCAGTCGCCAGTTTGCCGGCTCTCAGTGAGGGGCTTTCGCAGCCCCTGGCACCTGCTACCGACTCCTACGTGGAGCCGACTGGGCCTCTGGATACTCAAGGTCTTGGACACTCTGAAATCATTCCCTCAGATGGGTCCGGAGCTGCTGAGCAGGCATCGGTTTCTGAGGGGGTGTCTTCAGACCTACACAGTTATATATTAAACCATCTTCAGCTTCAAAGACAAATACTAAAGCAGCTCTAAAGACAAAGAAACAAGTACAGCATTCTCCTACTTGGACTACAATGCCTAAAAAACAGATGCTTAAAATGGCCGAAGACCTAATTACTTTGATCAGGGGTTCCTATGCCCCTCCTGATAAGAGGCCTAGGCAAGAGACAGAATATGATTCTTCTGATCAGGTTTCTATTTCCTCTGATTCCTCTTCTGAACAGGATTATTCCACTCCTCCTTATGAGGATTCTGATGTTGAAGAATCCATTCCTTCAGCCTCTCCTCCTGAGGATTATTCTTTTGGGGAAACTCTGCATACAATGAGGGAGCATGTCCACTGGGAAAGCCAAGATTACTCAGAATCTAAGAAAAGACTGAGACTTTCTGCTATTACCTTAGCATAGGCCCCTTGCTATTCCACCTGTTCTAGATATTGTAGATGATGTATTTTCAGAGTCCGGCCTGTCCCCAGACTCTTTACCTCCTGCACCTGCTAAGCCTGACAGATACTACAGGGTCCCAGATTCTCATAAATTCCTATATAAGAACCCCGCTGCTGACCCAGAAACTATATCTCAGGGTCCCAAAGGGGTCAAAGCTTCCACTGCTAAAAACCATGTCCCCTCTAATAGGGATTCTAGGGCACTGGACAGATGGGGGAAAAAAGTATGCACTTCTGCTACCTTGGCTGTAATTGCTTTAAATTGTCAGTTTTATATGCTTAAATATCAGCAATACTTAATGTCCCTGCTTAAACAGAAAATGTTGACAAATTCTGAATGTTCAGAGAACAAGGAATTGCATGATTTATTGCATGCAACTGAACAAGTGGGAAAGCATACTTTGCAATGTGGTTATGATTCACTGGAGGCCTCTTGCAGGGCTGCAGTTACAGGTTCTGTTATTAGAAGGCATGCTTGGTTAAAGGAACATAATCTACCTGATCATGTTAAAGCAAAATTATTAGATGCCCCATTACAACATGATACATTGTTTGGTGCTAAAGCAGAAGAGGTCTTGAAGAAAATGGAGGATAAAGCGAAATCCATGCAGATAGTTAAGGATTTTTTACAGGTACAGCCACCCAGATTTAGCAGGAACTGGCCTTCCAAAAATTGGTCCTTTCCAGTGTCAGACAGGCCACAAAGAGGCAGATACAGACGTCCCAGAGGCAGATCTCATCCCCAAGGCTCATACCGGCCTAAACAATGGAGTGCTCCTACCTCCAAAAGTGGAGAAGACAAATCACAACCTTACAGGAAACAGTCCCAATGACTTTCCTCTGCCAAATCCAAGCACTTTTCTTTTAGCAGCCCCCTTAGGGGGAAAACTAGCACTTTTTTTCACAAAATTGGCAAAAGATTACCAAAGACAAATGGGTCTTGAATATAGTGTCCCAGGGCTACACGTTCCATTTTCACACCCTGCCAAGGGCAAAAGGTATGCCAGACCTGCCACACAATCAATGGGCAGAGGCACAAAAGCAAATTACAGCCCTCATGGACATGGGGGCCATTCAACAAGTACCACAACAAGAGCAGGGGCAAGGATTTTACTCAAGACTTTTCTTGGTGCCTAGAAAGGACAAAGCCTGGAGACCAATACTGGATCTGTCTATACTAAACACATTTCTGGAGGTTCCAAAATTCAAGATGTTGACTCTACAGCAGCTACTGCCCATGCTGGGCAAGAAGGCTTGGCTCGTAACTTTGGACCTAAAAGAGGCATACCTGCATGTCCCAATCCGATAATTTTGCAGAAGATGCCTCACATTCATAGTTGGCTCAATGCGCTACCAATTCTCTGCACTGCCCTTTGGCTTATGTACTGCACCCAGGGTATTCACAAAATGCCTGGCACCAGTAATTGCATTTTGCAGACAGAGGAATTCAAATATATCCCTACTTGGACAACTGCCTTATTCAAGCAGGGAACAAAGTCATTCTTCTAAAGCATCTGGCATTTGTAAAAAGATTACTAATTTACCTAGGGTACACAGTAAACGAAAATAAATCAAAACTAGTACCCTCTCAAGAGATAATATTCCTGGGTGCAAGCTTAAATACAACTGCCCAGATGGCTTGTCTCACGCCAGACAAACAAAGGCAACTGACTTCTTACTTCAAAAAGTTGGCAACAAAGACCCAGTTATCTGCAAGGAAAATCCTGCAGGCCTTGGGCTTCTTGGCATCTTGCATTCTACTAATTCCGTATGCCAGACTGCATATGAGGAAACTACAATGGTATCTAAAAAGCGTTTGGACTCAGCATTAACACAGCCTGGAGACAGTAATTACCCTTATTCCCTGCCTGCAACAGGAGTTTCGATGGTGGGCACAGGCCTGTCACCACAACAAGGGTCTGCCATTAACTTTACCCACAGCTAGACAGACACTGACAACGGATGCATCAGACTGTGCCTGGGGGGCACATATGGCAGGAAAATGTATTCAGGGCACATGGCCTGCAAGCCAGATGCATCTTCATAACAGTCAAAAAGAGATGCTAGCTGTTCAGAATGCCCTGACAGCTTTCAAGGACCTACTTCATCCGGGACAACTACTGATAGAGACGGACAATACTACGGTCATGTGGTACATAAACAAGCAGGGAGGCACACATTCCTACCCCCTCTGCAGACAAGCAGGGAGGCACACATTCCTACCCCCTCTGCAGACAAGCAATGACCTTGTGGGACACAGCATTAATTTACCAAGTTCACCTGCAAGCACAATTCCTGCCAGGAAAAACAAATACTCTGGCAGACGAACTAAGCAGAAACCTCCTGTATCCCCACGAGTGGAAACTGGATCCACACGTCTTCAGCATGATAAGGAAATGGGGATGCCCAGACATAGATCTATTCGCCTCCCCTCACAACTGCCAATTACAGAGATTTTGCACAAGGATTTGTCACAAACAAGCATGGAGAGTGGATGCCCTATCCTTCAGCTGGAAAAACCTACGCCTTTCCTCTACTGCCTCTCCTTCCCAAGGTACTCCTAAAGGTCAGACAGGAGAAGCTAAAAATTATACTGATTGCACCAGACTGGCCACGCCAGCACTGGTACCCAATCCTAAAGAGCTTGTCTCAAGGCCCAGCATGGATATTGCCTCAAACGTCCCACTTGCTGACCCAACAAAACAATCCGATCCTGCACAGTCAACTCAGGACCTGAAATCTGGCAGCATGGCGAATAATGTAGCCATTCAGAACACTCCTCTTTCAAAAGCTGTTATGGATGTTATCTTGGAGGCCAGGAGGCCCAGTACCAGAAAATCTTATGCAGAAAAATGGAAGAGATTCTGTGCTTGGAACCAGGAACAAGGCATTGACACATATGTACCAAATATTCCTCAGATTTTACAATACTTAACTGAGATGCTGGACAAAGGCCTTTCCTTTTCTTCAATTAAGATTCATGCCTCTGCCATTTCAGCCCCATTGCAATACGGAACCTCCTATCTTTTCTCATCCTTTAATAAGGCAGTACCTCAGAGGGGCCAAAAATACAAGACCTCCAAGGTGAGCACCAGTACCTGCATGGGACCTCAATTATGTCTTGGAAAAACTCACACTGCCTCCCTTTGAGCCAGCCTCAACAGCTGATATAAAATTCTTATCCTGGAAAACAGCTCTGCTACTGGCAATAACCTCTGCAAGACGAGTCTCGGAGTTACAAGCACTCATGGCTGTGGAACCTTTTATCATATTTCATCCAGACAGGGTTTCTCTGAGGACAAACCCAACATTTATGCCTAAGGTAGTGTCCAGTGTGGCCCTCAACCAAACCATTCACTTGCCTACCTTTTATCCAAACCCACAGAACAAGGGTGAGAAAATTCTGCACTCTTTGGACATACACAGGCAGCTACGCTTTTACTTGGACAGAAGTAAAGCTTTCAGAAAGACTGAGCAACTTTTAGTGTCATATGCTGCAGGATCACAAGGAAAGGCTATCTCAAAACAGACCATTTCTAAATGGATAGGTCATTGCATCCATTTCTGCTATTCTCAGCATGGCAAATCAGTGCCTAAGGGCATTAGGCCTCATTCTACCAGAGCAGCAGCCACTTCAGCAGCCTTCCTCAGAGGAGTACCAACCAAAGACATCTTAGAGGCTGCAACTAGTTCAGTGCACACTTTTACAAGGCACTACCACTTACCTCTTTACTCTAACTCCAGAGCAGGCTTTGCCACTGCAGTGCTGCAGGGCCTCATAGCCTCTCCTAACCCTATTTAGCTCAACCACCCATACTCTGCTTTGGGATTCAACCCAAGAGTAATGACTGCAACAGTGAAACACGATGAACATAGTACAGTTGTGTACCTACCATAAATGTAGATGTTAGAGTGTATTCACTGTTGCAGTCCAGGTTACCTTCCCTCCGCCCCCCTTTCTTTTGCTGGGGTTCATCTGTACTTCTCTATTCTATACAACCTATGTGGTGTATTTGCTTGTAGATGAAGGAAATGTTTCTTTACTGCATGTATGTTTACTGGCATATTATGTTTAGCCTACCTTTTTGGGGGCACCTGACATCTGGGGCAAGAAAAACTGAAGAAAATTGTGTCTGCTGCATCTTTTATACCCCTGGTGCACTGACGTCAGGGAAGAGGCGACAGCAACCGACGCCGGACTAGGACTTTGGAATTCAGGCCGACTGCGGGTAGCCTGCCAGCAGGATAACCCAAGAGTAATGACTGCAACAGTGAATACACTCGAACATCTACATTTATGGTAGGTACACAACTGTACTTTCCTCTTCTCCCTTGTATCAAGAAGGAATTTCTGTGGTGGATTCAGCAGTTGTCTCTGAATCCAGGGCTCCCTTTTTATCCTAGTCTTCCCTCTCAGGATCTGATCAAACACTTCAGATGTGGGATGGGGAGCAACATTTGACTCCCAGACAGTTTGGGGAGTGTGGTCGCCTTGTCAGCAGGAGCACATCAGTGTCAAAGAGATGAGAGCACTTATGCTGGCTCTTCAGGCCTCTCATCCTCGTTTCTCTCTAGGGCCTCTCAAGGTATTCACGGACAATACCACAGTTTTATGATACATCAACAAACGGGAGGGGGGGCAAGAATTTAACTTCTTTGCTGGCTGGCACTTCTGGTATGGGATCTGGCTGTCAAGTATCAAGTGACTCTTTAGGCGGGGTATATTCCTTCAGATCAGAACATTGTGGCAGACACTCTGAGCAGGTCCTTTACTGAATCCCATGAATGGATGCTTCATAGGGATGTGTTTCTGGACTTTGTTCACCAGTAGGGTACTCCTCAAGTAGATCTCTTTGCCTCCCCTCTGAACAGACTGTTTTGGGCCAGAGTCCCAGGTCCTTTGGTATGGAAGGTGGATGCCCTGTCATTTTCTTGGAAGGGGATGTTTCTTTATGCATTCCCTCCCCTTCCTTTCATTCCGAGAGGCCTGTTCAAGATTCAACAGGATGTTTCCATAATCGTGTTGGTGACTCCCTTTTGGCCACAACAGCACTGGTTCCCTCTACTTCTGCATCTAGCCAAGGGCAGTCATCACAAGTTACCTCACAGGATGGATCTACTCACACAAGGCAAGGGATCGCTTATCCATGCCCACTGGTCCATGCATCAGCTGACACTGTGGGTGATAGTGTTTTGATTCCTCATAGGCACCTTTTTTCTGAGAACATGCTGCAGGTCCTGCAGGAGACCAGGAAACCTACTGCTAGGAAAGCCTACTAATGTAAGTGGAAGAGGTTTCCTCTTTGGTGTCTTTCTCATGACCTGGACCCACTTATTGTGGATGTTCCTTTGGTTCTCTTTTATTTGTGTGAGTTGTCAATGCTGGTTTGGTCTGTTCTTCTAAAAAGGCCCACTTATTAGCTCTTTCTGCTTGTCTGCCTTTAACTCCCCCCCCCCCCCCCCGTTAGCTTCTAGATTTGAGGTTAAGCAATTTCTTAAAGGTGTCCTTGGGAAGCCTGTTCCTCCTCCCTGGCATCTTAATTTTGTTCTGGAGAAATTACTCAGTCTCTTTAAGCGTGGCATTTCAACTTCCTTGCAGTGTTGTTCTTGGAAGACAGTTCGTTTGTTAGTTCTTGCAACTCAGACAACCGTCTGGCAGAAGTAAGCCCTTATGGCTTGTCCATCATCTTTGATTATTTCATGAGGACAGGGTGTCCTTGCATACTAACCTTTTATGCCCAAGATGGTTAATGAGTTGTCACTTAAATCAGTCTATTAATTTGCCTACTTTTTCCTTTTTCCTACATAACTTAGATGTGCTGAGACAGCTCAGATTTTATTTGGCTAAGACTAAAAATTAAAAAAAAAATCTGATCAGTTGTTTGTATCCTTTCATCATAGGTCTCTAGGATTGACTGTTTCCAATCAAAGTATTTCTGCTTGGATTTCAAAGGCTGTTTCCTTTTGTTACGCTTTTCATGGCACAAGCCTTCCTTCTTCTGTAAAGGTTAATTCTACTAGAGCTGTGGCTTCTTCTGGTGTTTTTTTTTTTTTTTTTCAAGGGTTCAGAGACGAATTATATTATTGAAGCAGCTACCTGGACTTCTGTGCATACCTTTACAAAGCATTACAAGTTGGATGGTATCTCCAGAGCTAGAGCTGGTTTTGCTAATGCCATTCTTCATGGCTTCTTGGAAGGCTTTACTGCTGCTTCCTCCTCCTCCCAGGTTTCTTCTTGAGCTTTGGTACTCTCCCATAAGTAGTGAATACTGCAGCGGTGAAGGCAAGGACCTCTACCACTATGGTAAGATTTTGCACAACTGTACTTTTGGTTATTGTAAAAGTAAGAAGGGACAACCTGTGACTAAACATTTCAAGTGGTTGTCTCAAGCTATTGACTTTTTTGTTTTTCTCACCACAACAAAACTGTTCCAGGCAGGGTCAAATATCACTCTACCAGGGGCTTTGCTTCATCTGTGGCTTTTTGGAAAGGGGTGTATGCTAGAAATGTTCCAGAAGTCGCAGCTTGGTCCTTTGTTATATATTTTTACAAAGCACAAGCAGCACAATTCCTTCTTTAAGCTAAATCAGGCTTAATTAAGACCGTTCTTCAGGGACTCATTCTGCTTCCATCTCCCAAATGATGTAAGCTAGGGTAATCTACCCATATAGGCTACTTCAGCAGAGATATGAAGATAGTACAGATGTGTAAGTAAACTTAACGTAACAGGAAATGTTCAAATGATTGCTGCTGCAGTAGCTGCTCCCACCTACACCCCCTTACTTTTTTTGAGTATGTTATTTTGCGTGTGTGTGTGTGTGTGTGTGTGTGTGTGTGTGTGTGTGTGTGTGTGTGTGTGTGTGACTTCTAGTTTATGTCCTCAGTGATCTCAGCCTCCCTCTCCTGCTTGGCATGAAAGTTCTGAAAAGTTTGGTATTCAGACCTGTCTTAAGCAGCTCAGCTCACACTGTCTAATGGTTTGAGTGAGTGGAAGGTGGCCTGAAACTTTAGAAGCTGTATGGCTATTATATCCTTGACAGGATATGACCCATATAGCAAAGGCTACTGCAGCAGTTATTATTTGAGCATCTACTGTTATGGTACATTTACTTACACAACTGTACTTTTTCTACAAAAAGCAACATTTACACTTGATTTCATTGTTGCTTGACAAGGTGTGCTTTGGCTGCCCTATGACACCCCCCCCCCCCCCAAAAAAAAAAAAAAAAAAACATTCTGTAGAAAGTGAAGGATTGTATGAAAAGGATAAAAAAATATTGGTGACTGGACAACCATACAAGCAGTACATTCTGACAGCGTCAGTGTGCCCATGTCTATGTGGCTTTTTGCCAACTTCTATGTTTTCTTCCCATGAATTAAATACATATCGTTAAATTAGTTATTGATTGTTTCATTTACCCTTAGGTAAACCTGTGGTTTGTGAATGAGCATCTTCAACTGTCCTGAGGTGAACTGACATGCTTAACCCACTTATTGCTGTGCTGGAATCAAACCAGATGCATTCTGTTACTCTCGGAAATAGAAGTTCAACTCACTGCTGAAATACTAGTCTTGTTTCAGTGGTCCTTTCTGACTTTTGCTTTGAATCTTTGTACAGGGCTGGATATGTCATCTGCAGTTTAAATGCAAGAACATTATAAATGTAGTAGAAAAGTAAGTAAAAAAGTCCTGAAATGAACAGTGAGGTATGTGGGTTTAATTGTAGTAGCTGTCATGGTGATGAGATTAGTTGAGGAAATGTAATCAACTTCCATTTTTATTGTTAAATAGGCAGTGTTAAAACCTTGATCGTTTAGCTTTGGGACTAAAGAGGTTTTCCATTGCCTAACAGTTGCATGATCTTTGGAATTTAAATTAGAGATGCATTCATGAGGGGGTACCCTGAGACTTACCCCTCTGCAATATTTTTTTAAGTGATCATCAAAGCCGATGTAAATTGCCAACTTCTTCTTCCTTCTTTTCCAGTTCAGTATAGTTCTATTTATGAAACCACTATGAATTTAGAATAACTTTTACGATTTTAATCTGGTGTAGGAATAGTGAATGGACTCCGGGGTGTGCATTATTGTGTAATGTTATAGCTGGCACGGTGGAATCACTTTTCTTTGCCCCATACTACTACTACTACTACCCATCTCCACCAGGATATAACAAGATACATTGTTTCATGACTTATTGCTTTATTTTACAGTGTTGATTAAATTCAAGAGGTGTAATGGGTTGCTGAACGTCAGGTGCAGTAGTGTTATTAGCATGGAACCCCATACAGAAAACACTAATTCCATTGACTGTTCCAAGTTGCTGTGTAGTGGCTGTTGCTGTTTAAAACACTGCTGCTTAGGTGTTAAAAGCACGGTGTTTGCATCCGCTTCAGTAGTGATATTGAATCTTGTTGTGCTGTACTTTATAATTGTTTTGACTTTTTTTTATGTGGTTTGACAGATGTATTACGTTTGTTCACAGGTTGGCCCATATTGTTGGTATTGTACTGCAAATTTATTTCAGTTTTCGCACTTAACAATGTAGCTTAATTATGCTGCCTTTTTAGAGCTCTTAAAAGAGCGTACTTTCCACTAAAAGTGGAAGAGATCCATGGAGAGTTAATTCATTGCAGTCCAAAGGAGAATTTTTTAAACACTCATAGAATATTAATGTCTGTTTTTTGATTTTAGTGTTTTGTGTTGTCTGTGTGTAACTGGCAATTTTGCTGTACCACTTCAGAGTGTATGATTTAGAGAGGTAACCAAATTGGCAGTGAAGCGATTGATTTTTCCTGCGTCTCATTTTTGTACGTAAATGGTACTAAATCCTGGGCAACTTGTTTAATGACACTAGGGGTCGTCATTTTTTACTTTGGATTTATTTATAGCAAGTGAACCCCTCACATCCATCGAAGGAGTTGACATGGTACTTAGGTGAGCAGTACCCTTGTGTTCAGCTGTGTTTTATACACTGCACTACAGCAAATGCTGGTATTCCTATAACCTTTGAGGCTAAATGTGTATATTGTATATTAATGAGATGGCTGAAATGTATAGTAATCGCATTCTTGTGTGAAAGATGCTGTTTAAATGTTTAATCAAGCTCTTAGCCTCTGTTGGCTTGTGTATGCTGACCTGACAGCATTGTACATGGGGACTCTAAATTATACCATGAATGTTTGACATTGCTCAAACATTTGTAATTTAATAAAGATTGCTGCATTTTTGCAGACAGCAAGGCTAATTGATCTGTTTTTAGATATGTGTAGCTTTCAGTTGTAGGAAAATGTAGTAATATGATGTTAATCTTCATTCATTCCTTACTGATGGGTGTCTGTTCCGTCCTCAGAACTGAGTCGGCCTTATAACAAGCTCGTGCCAGCCCAAAATGCTTTTACCCATAGTTCCCCTCTCCCTGTTAGCACAGATCTGGTTTGCCGCGTAGCCGAAAAGCCGTGTCAAGCCAGCTCTCAACTAAGTACTTAGTTTTTCATCTTAAAAACAGGATTTAATGTGGTGGATGAAGCCAGTCGAAGAGCTATGGAGTCACCCCTTCTTCCCACATTAGCCCAGGGCCACAGTGACCACGGACGCTTCCCTGATGGGGTGGAGGGTTTTACCAAGGAAGACGGTCCAGGCACCTGGTCAGACATAGAGGCCAATCTGCATGTTAGTGTTTTAGAACTGAGGACAATGCTTCTAGCGTTGCAAGCATTTTAATTCACCCTTCTGTCAGGGACAATTGCTATACCGTCTGACAACATGTCAGTAGTTTCGTACATCAACAAACAAGGGGGAACTAATCCTATCCGTTATGTCGAGAGGCCATAAGAATTTGGCAATGGGAGATGGCTTCTGACATCTTTCTGATAGCATTGCATATTCCTGGGATTTCCAGCATGATTGCAGACAAGCTAAGCAGATGTATCCTACTGCCTCACGAGTGGTCCCTCAATCCAGTCGTGGCGGCAAAGATTTTCAGCCGCTGCGGTTAGCCCTCCTGTGATCTTTTTGCCTCCCCACAAAACAACAAATGTAGCAGCTACTTTTCCCTAATCCCTTCACTGGAGGAATCCCCAAGGGATGCTTCGATACACAATTGACCCACGGGACTTCTGTATTCCTTCCCTCTCTTCCCCTTTTCCTAAAGAAGGCCCTTCGTCTGAGAAGAAAGGTAATCCTCATTGCCCCCTACTGGCCATGAAAATTTGTTTTCCCTTCCTTTGGCCTCACCTAGTACTCCAGCCCTGGATTCTGGATCCAGCTCCGGAACTGATTTCGCATCCCGCAAAGGTTGACACCACAACCTTCTCAAGTTAACAGCTTGGTTTCTCCACTTCGGTAATAGCCAGGCAGAGTAACCTTACCTCCCATGTACGTAATATTCTTCTGGCTTCACCTGAACCATCCACCAGAAAAATCTATCTCAACAAATGAAGAGATTCCTTATTTTGTCCCAACAAAGAAAACTAGATTCTTGCTCAGCTCCTGTTATTGTGGTTTTGGATCATCGGTCAGGTTGTCTACAGTCAGGAGCGGCAGCCTCCACAATTAGAGTCCATTTGGCTGCAATCTCAAACTTTCATGATAGTTTCCAAGATTCATCCTTAATCTCCCATCGCCTCTGCAAAACCTTTTTAAAAGGGGTCTCGCACATCAAACCACCTTTCAAAGAACCAGTTGACCCTTGGAATTTAACGCTAGTGCTGCAGTCCCTGACACAACCACCTTTTGAGCCTGCAAATTCTTGTGATATGAAGTTTATGTCCTGGAAGTCACTGTTTTTAATAGCCATAACTTCAACTATACGCATATCCGAGCTTCAGGCCTTATGCATCAAACGTCCTTGTATGATCTTTCATAGGGATAGAGTATCACTCTGAACTAACCCCTCCTTCCTTCCAAAAGTTACCTCAGAATTGACCATTAGCCAGACGATTGACCTACCTGTCTATTTTTTTTTTCTGACCCATTCTAATAAAGGGGAATACTGCCTTCATTTGCTGGATGTACATAGACAATTACGTTTTTATCTGCACAGAACAAAACCAGTATGTAAATTAGACCAGGTTTTTGGGTCTTTCTCAGGCTCAAAGTTGGGGGACTGTCTAAAGTGACCTTATCTAAGTGGCTGAGAAACTGTATATCCTTCATCTACCAACATAATAAAATTCCTCTACCGAGCAAGGTCAAAGCACACTCAAAAGGTCAAAGCACACTCAAACAGATCAGTGGCAACTTATGTGGCTTTTCATTCAAGGGCTTCAATGGATGAGATCTGTGCAGCTGCAACCTGGTTCTACCCTCCATACCTTTATTACTCATTACAAATTGGACCTGGTCTCCAGGGGAAGAGCATCCTTTGGTTCAGTGGTACTCAGGAACATTCTTCCATAAGGGCCTCCTAGGACATAAAGTAGCTAGGGACTCTGTCCCATCAATAAGGAATGAATAAAGATTAGCAACATCAGATAAAGAAGTTATGATCTGAAGTAGGACTTCATTTGTCAGCAACCTTTAGGATACGGATCCGATCTCGGATCCGAGCCGGCAACTTCTATCACAGCATAGATCGAGCTCCTAGCTCCTCCCTTTACCCATAATCCCCTGCCAACCCTGACTGACCTCAGATCTAGTTTGCCGCTCTTCAAGCAACAGCTAGATTCCAGAGCTCTTGGTAATTCTGTGAGAAAAAAACAGTTTTCTACTTTCTCTTATATTCTTAATCGAGTGTCTGAGTGTGTGTGTGTTTAAGTTTCCCCTTAACGCTAAATTCTCTTACTTTTTTAGCTTAAATTAGCTTAAATTTTAATTTAATTTTTCCTCCCTGCCCTCGCTGGTCGCAGTGTGTGTGTGTGTGTGTGTGTGTGTGTGTGTGTGTGTGTGTGTGTGTGTGTGTGTGTGTGTGTGTGTGTGTATGTATGTATATAGAGTGTAGGGGCCTAGTGAGTGTGTTTTACTTTAGTTATGTTGGAGGCCCCTAAAGCCATTTTTTCAAAATGCACCGAGTGTGGTCACAAGCTTTCACCGGCTGATGGCCACACTTGGTGCGTTAGGTGCCTTGGGGTTGAACACCTCTCCAGGTTGCGCGATTTGTGCTGCGCTCATCCCCGGAGCACTTAAGGATGGGAGGTCGAAGCTGGTTCTGGCGGGCCTTTTGCCGCCAGACCCGGCTCCGGCCTCGGGTACTTCTGTGACCGTTACCCAGTCATCGGTAACGGCCACTCCTGCCCCCCTCCCTCCGACCGGGACTCAACCTCCCACTGTGGCTTCGGAGGTGAGGGAGGCCAGGAAAGAGAAGCGGAGGGAGAAGCACCTTAAGCGGCGGGCCGAGGACTCCTCCTCGGCCCCACCTGCCAAGCGTGTTTCCCCTCCAGGGTTTCTGGTTTACCTCCTCCTCGGATCCGATCCCCTTGCTTCTCCCCGGGACCCGAGGAGGAGGGGACCTGGTCCCCGTCTAGGTCATCGAGGCGGCACTCCAGGCCTGCCTCGGTGGCCTCCTCGAGGTCCACATTCAGTATGTCGGACGCGAACATTGACCGGATGATGAGGTTCATCCAGGCCCAGATGCAGATGGGAGTGCTCTTGCCTCCCCCCCCCTCCGGGGGGGGGAGCTCGACCCCTTTTTTCGCTCCTATAGCTCCTTCTCCGACCCGCCTCCCGGGTTCGGAGCTGTCGGAGCCGAGCCGCGTTGGATCCAGGGGTGGGTCGGAGCCGACAGTGCTGGGCACTTCGGCTCCGACTATTCCCTCGAGTTTGTCAGATCTGACCTCTGGGAGCCGTGGGACAAGCTTCAGATCAGAGGGACTCTGTGTGCTCTCGGCCCCGTCCCGGTCGGAGCGCGCGGGTCCTTCGGATCCGATAGTCTCTGCTACGGGTCCGATCCCCGCCTCGGATCCGAGTGGGAGTCGGATCCATCAGAGAGCGGCTCCCCCTCGGCTTTTGCGGTGGTGGAGAGGGTGCTGTTGAGTGCATCCTGGCCCCCGGTCCTGGCTTCGGCTCCCCCCTGCACTCCCTCTCAGCTGGTCCTGGCTCCCCTCACCCGGCCTTCGGGGCAGCCTGCTTCAGTGCCTCTAGGTGTTCCATTGGAACAGGATATTGCTGTTGAGGACTCCTCGGACAGCCCCCCTGAGGAGGTTCCTCACAAGTCGAAGTGCAAAAGGAGGCACATGGACTCCCCTGAGTCCCTCACTGAGGATACGGACTTGGATGAAGGGGAAGGCTCCCCAAGGTCACCCCCCCGAGGATGTCTCCTTTGGAGACATCATGGAAATGCTAAGAATCAGGGGGGGTGGTCTGCCCACAAGGCTTCCTCCGATGAGTCCGTATTCCTAGAGGCGTTCGAGGCAGGACCATCTACCTCTTGGGTGTCCCCTCCCCCCAATCCCTTAGTGGATCTTATAGCCACTAGGGCTTGGAAGGAGCCGGACACTGTAGAGCCTGTTCCCAAGCACCTGGACAAACTTTTGAGCCCCCTGTCAGAGAGAACCCATTGGAGCAGAGGTCCCCCTGTGGATGCCATGTTGGTGGCGGCAGCCACCCAAGAGAGAGTTGGCTCAGGAGAACCCCACGGTTCATCCGCCGAGCAAGGAGTCTCGTGCGATGGACCGCCTTGGGAAGCGGGCCTTCAGTTCAGCGACCTTCTCCTTGGGGGCCATGAACTATATGGCACACGTCATTCAGATGCAGCGGGATCTAATCAAAGAATATGCTGCCTCCCCCCCGGGGTCCATGTCGGAAGGGGACAAGCAACTGTACTTCTCCCGAATGTTCACCCTACATTCTATTTCCAACACCTCTATGCGGCTCTTGTCTCACGCCACTGAGGGAGCCGCTAGAGCAGGCGGAGGCAAGCCTGGCTCCGACATTGTGACTTCTTGGAACCCTTTAAGGCGTCATTTGCGAATGCCCCTTTTGATGGTTCTGCATTGTTTGGCAAAACCGTCCGCGACACCCTTGTCCAGAGCAAGAAAGACGGGAAGACCTTGTCTGCCATCGGAGTCCGCTTCTTTGCTCCCCAGAGGTCCTTTACCAAGAACCAAAAGGGTCAGAAGAAGATGTGGTTCCGGAAATCGCATCAATCCCAGTCTGCTCCGGACAACCAGTCCCCTCGTGGCAGAGGAGGAGAGGGAGGATGCCGCCCTAGAGGCAGAGGGGGTCCCAGGAACTTTGGGTCCAGAGAACCTTTCTCTGAGAGGCCCACGCAGAACCCCTGAGGGGTTACCCGGCTGCTCCACTCTGGAGGCAGTCGGGGGATGTTTCTCGAGGCACCTAGCAATGTGGGAGTCCATAACAACGGATCGCTGGGTGCTTCGTGTTATATCCAGAGGATACCAAATTCCCTTTCTTGTAACCCCCAGTATCAGAAGCCTCCCCGATGTACCACCCAATCAGAGAGAGGCGGCTGCTGCAGAAATTCAGCAGCTCTTACAAAAAAGAGCCATCCAGCCCGTCCCCCCAGATCAGCACGGATCAGGGTTTTACTCCAGGTTCTTTCTGGTGCCAAAAAAGACAGGGGACGCGAGGCCTATCTTGGACGTCTCTCTCTTGAACCTGGCAGTACCAAAAGTAAAGTTCCGGATGGTCACTCTGCAATCTATCCTCCCGCTACTAAGGGAGAACGACTGGATGTGCTCAATAGACCTCAAGGATGTGTACTATCATATTCTCGTGGACAGGTGCTCCAGGAGGTTTCTCCGCTTCCGGTTGGGAGCCAGCCATTTCCAATTCAGGGCCCTTCCGTCTCACCTCAGCCCCCAGGGTGTTCACCAAGGTCTTGGCAGCGATAGCGGCCCACCTGAGACTCCAGGGAATTCAGGTCTTTCCGTACCTGGACGACTGGCTCCTTACCGCCCCAACAAGGCATCTCCTTTGCTCATGCAGGGATTATTTCCTCAACCTGGCTCCACTCTTAGGATTGACCATCAACATGGCCAAATCCTCTCTGGCTCCTACACAAGTATTGGATTTCATAGGGGCGAGGTTGGACTCCAGACTGATGCTTGCTTGCTTTCTTGACTCCAGATCGGCTTCAGAACCTGAGGTTGCATGTGCAGGCCATCCTTCAACTTCAAGCTCCTTCGGCGGAATTGGTCCTGAGGGCTCTAGGGTCCATGGCGGCAGCAATTCCGCTGCTGCCATTGGCCCGGTTGAATATGAGGGTCATACAATGGACCCTCCAGGTACAATGGTCCCTATATCGCAATCCCCTGTCTCATCCCATCTCCCTAAGCAAGGTTTGCAGAAGGTCGCTCGTGTGGTGGCTCCATTCCTCCAATCTCCACACGGGACACCCCTTCTCGCTGCCTCCACCAGTCGCCACAGTGACCACGGACGCTTCTCGCCTGGGGTGGGGGGGCACTATTCGGGCAGAACAGTCCAAGGCACGTGGAACAATATAGAGACCTCTTTGCATATCAACGTCCTGGAGATGAGGGCGGTGCTTTTGACATTGCAAGCGATTCACAACCCTCTTCTGGTGGGGACGATTGCAGTACAGACGGACAATATGTCAGTCGTCTGGTACATCAACAAACAGGGGGGAACCAGGTCTTACCCACTCTGCCGCGAGGCCATGAGAGTGTGGGAATGGGCGATATCCACCAACCGCTTTCTCATCGCAACGCACATTCCGGGACGGTCCAACATATTAGCGGACAGGCTCAGTCATACTATCCTGACTCCTTACGAGTGGTCTCTCAATCCTCTAGTGGCAGAGAAAATATTTGCCCGATGGGGGCGACCTTGTTGCAATCTTTTTGCCTCTCGCTCAAATACCAAATGCAACGATTACTTCGCTCTGATCCCCCCTCTGGGGGAGTCACCGAGAGACTCTCTAGTTCATGCTTGGCCTCCCGGTCTGCTTTATGCTTACCCGCCTCTGCCCCTGATGTTGAAACTATTGCAGAAAGCCAGTCGGTTGGGGAGCAAAATGATCCTCATTGCCCCATTCTGGCCTCGTCAGACGTGGTTCCCTTACCTATGGTCTCACCCGATTCATCCGCCCTGGATGTTGGATCCCCTTCCGGATCTCATTTCACACCTCCTGGGTCTTCCAACCCCGAACCTGGCCAACCTAAAGCTGACGGCTTGGTTGCTCCAGTTCCACTCCTGATAAGGACTCCCGGAATTTCATCTCCATTCAAAGCCATCCTAGTAGCAGCTCACAAGCCCTCCACCAGAAGGGTCTATCGGAGCAAATGGAAACGTTTTTCCATTTGGGCGGAACACCGTCATTTAGATCCTTTCACGGCGCCGGTAGCGTCGGTTCTAGATTTTCTATCTTCTCTCTTTCACCAGGGGGCTAGTTCTTCCACGGTCAAAGTGCAACTTGCAGCAATTTCACACTACCATGTAGGTCAGGAATCAGGGCCGCTTATTACTTCCAAACTGTGTAAGGCCTTCCTTAAGGGTACCTTCCTTCTCAAACCCCCGGTCAAGGAGGTCGTGCCCCCATGGGATTTATCCCTAGTTTTACAGGCCTTGACTAGCCCCCCTTTCAAGCCGGCGGCCACTGTTGATCTTAAATACCTCTCTTGGAAAACGGCCTTTTTGGCGGCCATAACTTCAGCCAAGAGGGTCTCAGAACTCCAGGCTGTCTGTGTCAAACCACCGTATTTGGTCTTCCACCCAGACAGAGTTCACCTCGGGATCAATCCGTCTTTCCTACCTAAGGTATCATCGGAAGCTAACATCAATCAATCTATTAATCTTCCAGTATTCTTCCCCAACTATCAAAACAAAGGAGAGTATAAGCTGCACTCTTTAGACGTGCACAGACAACTACGTTTTTATACTCATCGAACTACTGGTCATAGGCAATCCGATCAGTTGTTTGTCTCCTTTGTCAAAAACAACTTCGGTAAGGCGGTTTCTAAGGTTACTCTCTCCCGATGGATATCTAATTGTATTCTCTTAGCATATCAGAGCTTGGGAAGGCCTGCATCTCAGGGAGTCCGTGCTCATTCTACGAGGGCCATTGCTACATTGGCTGCCTTCAAGGCTAGAGTTTCTTTGGATGACATTTGTTCCGCAGCCACTTGGGCTTCATCTCAAACCTTTATCAGCCACTACAAAGTAGATATTGTCTCCCGAGGCAGGGTGTCGTTTGGCTCTGCAGTGCTCCGGAATATCCTTCCATGAAGGCCACCCATGATTTAGGTAGCTGGGGACTCTGTCCCAAAGGTTGCTGACAAATTAAGTCCTACTTCAGATTAAGAAGTTATGTACTCACCATAACGTTCCATCTGAGTAGGTATCTTCATTTGTCTGCAACCATCCCCCCCTCCTTCCCCCTTACCAAAATGATCCTACTTAGGGTTCTTTAGATTAGTTCCCTCTGGGACACAGTATTAGCTGTGCTCTGGGGCAAACTTGATCTGAGGTCAGTCAGGGTTGGCAGGGGATTATGGGTAAAGGGAGGAGCTGGGAGCTCGGATCTATGCTGTGACAGAAGTTGCCGGCTCGGATCCGAGATCGGATCCGTATCCCAAAGGTTGCAGACAAATGAAGATACCTACTCAGAAGGAACGTTATGGTGAGTACATAACTTCTTATTCTTACCATAACGCTCCATCTCTGTTGTTCGACTTCATTCATTCATTACGTCCCACCTACCTTCCCCCTCCAGAGGCTCCTGGAGGTTCGGATTGGGTCCTAATTCTGCTTTAGGGTTTCTGCTATAAGGCCGACTCTGTTCCGAGGACGGAACAGACACCCATCAGTAATGAATGAATGCAGATGAACAACACAGATGGAACGTTATGGTAAGAACATAACTTCTTTTTCTTTGGAGCTCATAATCTAACCAATTAAAGTGCGCATGAAATATGTAGCAGTTTGGTGTCTTTTCTTGTTATTTGAAATCTTTGTATTTAAAATTGAAAAGTTTTAGCTTGCACTTTTATGCTATTTTTACTGCAAGGCAGTTAACACATCTGTCACAATCCTATTCATTCCTTCTGTCTAATCCAACTTGTGGATCCTGGAGTCACTTGTCAGATCTGACCTGGCAGAATTAGTGCTGCATATCCATCATGCCTTGGAGTGTAAAGATGTCTCTGATCTCGTTTTCTGCCATTGTGATCATGCATGCATTTTTGTGCTTGCTGATTTCTGTTGTACTATTTAAAATTATACAGTTTCTATCTTATGTGACACGACTTCTGTAGTTCGTTTTTTTTTCCTGTTTAGTTCTTTTACCTTTCTCAGTGTCCATGGTTCCCAAAGTAAAAACTGGTAATTCTTTCAAAAAAAAAAATTTACATAGTTAATTATTTTTGAAAGTCATGTTGCTGTTTTTGTCTTAATAGTTAAATAGTTGGGTAGTTTAACTCTAGTCCTACTGCTTTGTTAATAGAGAAATATATGTTGTGTGTGTGTGTGTGTGTGTGTGTGTGTGTGTGTGTGTGTGTGTGTGTGTGTGTGTGTGTGTGTGTGTGTGTGCATGCTAAGTGCTAACTTTATAGACATTAAAGAGGAAAAAAAAAGTTTTTTAAAAAGTGCCAGAAATGTACCTTAAAATCCCCACCCCCAAAACACCCACAAGTTTTGTGTGGTGTGATTGGGTGTGGAGCATCCACTTGCAGATTATACAGTTTGTAGGGCTTTTGGCCCAAAGCTGTTTCAGACTGGAAAAACAAAATAATTAAAGGGTTATTGCTCCCAGATTCAGAGGCATAAAACCCCTTAAAAAGTTACAGTCAAAGAAGAGCATTCTGAGAGGCATAAGTACAATGAAGCAGATTCTTGAAAGAGAAGGTCAAAGATTTTGGAGCTGTCCTTGGTTTCAAAAGTTCTGACGACTGAGCCTGTGCGTAGACTCCAACATATTCTCCAATTTCACCCCTACAACTTTCGGAGCAGATCATCCTCAACAAATCCATGAAGACTTTTGATCAGGACCTCATTGGAAAAGGAGTTGTCTCAATTTCCCTGTCAACCTCCTTCAGCTTCTGGCCAAATTACCTAGAGCCATATTTTTACCCTGTCGAGTGGCTAGCCCTGTCACAGTTCGCAGTTTATCTGTGCTCGTCTGTTTTAAGGATACTGTGCACCACAGTCTATATCCAAAACTGTTGTTCTATACAACTCTTCCCCTTGAAGGGCACCATCTATAGTCCGTACTGCTGCCCACAGCACCATTCTTGGGTGAGTATGAGATGGAAACACTCAGCATGTTTTCTTTTTTTGGAGGTGGGAGGAACCAAACCGCCACAGGGAGAGCAGACAAACTCCAAACAGGCAGTGGCCAGTGGTCAGGATCGAACCTTATAATTTGTGAATTGTAGGCGAAGAACTTAAACTGTTATGCCAACTGTCCAGCCATGAAAAGTAAGGTGTACAACCAGTACTACTGTATGGTACAGAAACCTGGGCAGTAAAGGCAGAGCAGTTGAGGAAGCTAGAGGTGCTGTAAATGAAGTGTCTGAGAAGGGTGGTAGGATGCATACTATGGGACAGACAAAGAAATGAGGACATAAGAGCAGAAGCCATAGTAGCTCCAATTGCAGAAAAGGTCGAAGAGAACAGATTATGGTGGTTCAGACACATGCAGAAGACAATCTGGTAAAGAAGATTTGGGATAGACCGAAAGAAGGCAAGAGGAAACAAGGGCATGCAGCAAAGAGGTGGATGGATTGTGAGAGAGAAGACCTGTCACAGTCAGGAATGAGTGTCAAAGAATGTAGGAGAGTGTTATTGAATAGAGAGAGAGAGATGGCAGCAGTTGACACGACACCCCTACCCCGTGTAGAAGGTGGGGGAAAAGGAGGTTGATGACTCCTTCAGACTCTTTATTTCACTTCTTAAGGTCTTGCAGAAGTAGATCGGAATTGCATGATGCAGGTCTTTCCCAAGATAAAATAGAGACTGGAGTCCTCCCATCCCCTTTGGTATTGTGTGGGTGGGGCTAGCACACCATTCCCTAAATTAGTTTCTTTCTGTGTGTGTTTTGACAATGATGGTTATGTTACCAATCACGGACCCAAAGTCTTTTCATTTTGTACTGACTTTAGTCACTGGCTTAGTGGTGGAGGATCTGATCTGATGATGTGCCGAGTTTGTCTCAGGACTGAAAACTTGACCATGTCTTTGGCACCTTCACTGGTGTGGTCTTTTATGAGCACCTTTGTTGGTGTTGGAGACCTTGGCATTTGAGTCTTTGTCCTTGATCCCCTCCTTGAAGCCTTCAGGCTTTTCTGCTTTTTGGATACCATCCATGTTGCCACCTGTTCCAGTCTCTGAAGGACTGGGTCCAATTTCTGAGGCATGCTCCTCTGATTGAATGAGGTTAGTATGGATTTTCTGGTTATGGGGAGGATTATTTCATCTTCATTTAGGTTAGCCATTCAGACTTCTACGAGGTCTGCTGCACCCCATGACTCCCTGTCTTTTACATTTCAGTCCAGCATGTATCCGTGAATCAAAACCGAAGTTTTGGACTCAAAAGTAGGAGGAGTCCTCTGAAGAGTAAAGCCATATCCCCATGATGTTCCTTGAGGCTTGTAACCTTGAGGCAGGACATTACATGTGAATCAGTTCCTTGGAAGCCAGACAAAAAAAAGATGCTTATGTCTTCATCAGAGTATCCGAAGCATCTGGAAATTTGTTTGCTTTACCTGGGTGCCAGTCACTTCCAGTTCAGAACCCTGCCCTTTGGTGTCATCCGGTCCCCAGGGTGTTCACCAAATCCATGACTAATGTAGCAGCCCACCTACGACATCAGGGAATCAGAGTCTTTCCTTATATAGATGTCTGGCTCCTAGCTGCCCCAACAATGGAATAGTTATTAAAAGGCAGGTACTACTTGTTCCAGCTCTGTCTGACCTTGGACATATCCATAAACAACCACTATAAATTATTCATCCTGCACAAGCAATTCAGTTCATTGGATGTCATCTAGACACTGCTACTTCCATAATGTCTCTCCTACCAGACAAAATACTGACACTGAGGAATGCCATCCAGGCCTTTATCCATTCCAACCCTTCTACAGCTGCCCAAGTCCTCAGATTTGTGGTAATAATGCCTTTGTCTCTTCTAATGGTACAGTTTACTTGCTTGTTTCCTTATGAGGATCCTGTAGTGGGTGCTAAAGGCTCAGTAGTCTCATCCTTCTCAACCTGTTTCCACTCCAGTTATCATTGCCAGCCTTTGCACGCAACAGTTGTGATGGTCGCTAGACTCCTGGGTGGGGTTGGGGGGGGGGGCATTACAGGAAAGGATGCTCCAAGGGTTATGGAGTCTAGAAGAGGCCTACCTTCACATCAGTGTCTTGGACATGCAGACAGTCTTGCTTGCATTGCAGGGACTGCAGGATTGCCTTCCTCCAGGGGTGATTTCTTTCCAAACGAAGACAGTATGACAGTTGTTTGGAGCATCATCATAAAGCAGTGGGGGTGGGACCAGATTATACCCCTCATGCTGAGACGAGATGAGGGTGTGGCAATGGGAAATTGCTTTTCATCATGTTCTAGTTGCAAAACACATTCCAGGGACTCTTAGTTGTCTTGCAGACAGGCTGAGCAGGTCATTCATAATGAATCACAAGTGGTTCTGCGCTCTCTTACTCTAGCAGTGGCACAACAGATTTTCAGCTGATGGAGGTCAGCTTTGCTGTGATCTGTTTGCCTCCACATCAATCACCAAATGCAGCAAGTTCTTTGCCTTGATCCCTTTAGAGGGATGGTCCCCGAGACATGCTCGCTTATACTTCTTTGCCCCTCATTCCCAGATTTTTGCAGAAAGCAGTCTGATGCAAAACTACAGTGATCTTCATTACCCCATCTTGGCCCAGGCAGATTTTGTTTATACCTTCTGAGGCCTTACATTAGTGAAATCCCAGGAGCTTGGATCCCAGACATGATCGTCTTTCCTTCCTGTCTGAGAAGTCCCACCTGGATCTCCACAACCTACAACTGACTGCTCAGTTTTTCCACTTCCAATGACGGCCTATAACCTATCTTTGAATTCACTAGAAACTGTATCTTGGGAAGTGGAAATATTTTGTGATAAGGCATCTTCTGAAGACATTGAGGACTTTGCTCCTTTTCCAGATATATTGCACTTCTTGGCTAATATGTTTGTCATAGTTTCCCCCTACTAAATTCTCATCTTGGAAGGCCTGAAGGATATTTCCCCTTTCATACTGCAGTATGAATCTTTTTTTTTTTTTTTTTTTTACTCCTGAGGCCTTACTGCACACTAGAGCCTGATGGGAAAAGAATTCTTAAAGGTGCTCCTAAATTTGCTGAGTTGAATCTGACAAGTGGCTTGAGGACTCACAAGTTATATAAGATGGAACTGAGTGAGACAAATGGAGGGCTATGGTAGTTACATAACTACAGATCTGAAGTAGGATATTCATTTGTCTGCAACCTGTGGGTTATGGATCCGATATCGGATCCGAACCGGCATGGTTTTCCAGCTATGGATCCAAGCTCTCAGCTCCTCCCCTCACCCATAATGCCCTGCTCTACCCTCATGACCTCAGATCTCGTTTGCCGCGCTGGTGACTGGATTTGGGTTCTTTGCTCTCAGCTAAGTGCTAGTATATTTACCTGTTAAAACAGAAAGTTTTAAATTTTTTGTGTATTTTTGTGTGAAAGTTTAGGTTTCCCTCATTAATAGTTTTAGTTTGAGTTAAATTAATTAATTTTTTTCCCTCCCCTCGCTGTTGCGTAGAGTGTGTGTGTAGGCCTGTGTGTCTTTTTCTTTTAAGTTACTTTAGTAGCTTGTAGATTATGGCTGATCAGCCTAAATCTATCTTTTCAAAATGCTCCGAGTGTGGCCATAAGCTCTCACCGGCTGATGGCCACACTCGGTGTGTTAAGTGTCTCGGGTTGAACACCTCACATCTGGCTGTTCCATATGTGCAGGGTTCAACCCCAGGGCACTGAGGGAGCGGAGGTCCAAGCTTGTCTTGGCGGGTCTTTACCGCCAGACTCGGCTCCGCCTCCGCTCCTTCGGGACTACTGTGGCTACAGTTGTTCCCCTGTGGCACCCCCTCCTGCTCCTGGGACTCAACCTCCCGCTTCTGGAGAGGAGAGGGATGCTGCTAAAAAGGACCGGAGGGAGAAGCACCACAAGCGGTGGGCCGAGACCTCTGTTTCGGCCCCGCCAGCCAAGCGGGCTTCTCCCCCGGCTCCGTGTCGGTTCGGTCTCCTCCTTCTCGGCTCCGGTCCCCTGTGTGCTTTTCACCGGGTCCTGAGGAGGAGGAGACCCGATCTCCGTCGAGGCTATCGAGGAGGCACTCCAGGCCTACCTCGGTAGCCTCGTCGAGATCTACACATAGCCTTTCTGATGCTGATCTGGACCGGATGATGAGAAGGTTCATCCAGGCCCAGATGCAGATGGGAGTGCTCTTGCCTCCCCCCCCTCCGGGGGGGAGCTCAACACCCTTTTTTAAGCCTATTGCTCCTTCTCCGACCCGCTATCCGGGTTCGGAGCAGCTGGAGCCGAGCAGCCGGGCCGGGGTGGGTCGGCGCCGATAGTACTTGGTACCGGATCCGACCCTGCCCTCGAAAGTGCGTCGGACCCGACCTCTCGGAGCCTGGATCCGAGCTTCGGATCCGGGGGGATCAGTGCTCCTTCGGCGCCGTCTGTGTCGGAGCGCACTGTCCCTTTGGATCCGAGTGCTTCGGCGCCGGCTCCGGTCCACTCCTCGGATCCGAGGGGGAGCCGATTGTCGGATCCTTTGGTCGAGGTCGGCTCCCCTTCGGCTTTTGATGTAGTGGAGAGGGCTCTGTTGAGGGTCTCCGGACCCCCGGCACTTGTTCCGGCTCCGTCCCGCGCTCCCTCTGCACTGGGCCAGGCTTCTACCATCCGGCCCCTGGGACAGCCCGTTTCTGTGCCCCAAGTGGCTCCTATGGAGCAAATTGCTGCTTGCGAGGACTCCTCTGATAGCCCCCCCAGAGGAGGTCCCTCGCAAGCATACGTGCAAAAGGAGGCACATTGACTCCCCCGAGTCTCTCACAGAAGACACGGACTTGGAGGAAGGGAAGGCTCCCCATGGTCACCCCCCGAGGATGTCTCCTTTGGAGACATCATGGAAATGCTCCGTATAAGGGGGTCTGCCCCAAGTCTTCCTCGGACGAGTCCGTGTTCTGGAGGCATTTGAAGCGGGCCCGTCTACCTCTTGGGTGTCCCCTGCCGACCCCCTGGTGGACCTTATTACCACCAGGGCGTGGAAGGAACCGGACACCGTGGAGCCAATTCCCAAAAGACCGGATAGGATCCTTAGTCCGCCATCCGACCGGACCCATTGGAGTAAGGGGCCTCCGGTAGATGCCATGTTGACGGCGGCCACAAAGAGGGAACTGGCTCAGGAGAGTCCTCAGTCCACCCACCGAGCAAGGAGTCTCGGATGATGGACCGCTTGGGGAAGCGGATGTTCAGTTCGGCGACCTTCTCGGTAAGGGCGCTGAACTATTTGGCACATGTTATTCGGATGCAGCGAGATCTTATTAAGGAATATGCTGCATCCCCCCCTGAGTCCATTTCGGAGGAGGACAGAGTTCTGCACTCCACCCGTATGGCCACTCTTAGGTCAGTTACAAATACTTCTATGCGGCTACTCTCCCATGCAACGGAGGCGCCGCTAGAGCTGCGGGACAGGACTGGTCACTAGACGCCAGGCCTGGCTCCGTACTGCGATTTTCTGAGCCCTTCAAAGCGTCGTTTAACGCCTTTGATGGTTCTGCTCTGTTTGGCAAGACCGTTCACAGACGTTGACCCAGAGCGAAAGGACGGAAGACGCTGTCTGCCGTCGAATCCGCTTCTCTGCACCCCAGAGGCCCTATTCTAGGAACCAAAAGGGTCAGAAGAAGATGTGGTTCGAAGTCGCAGCAGTCCCAACCTGCTCGGACAACCAGTCCTTCCGTGGCAGAGGAGGACAGGGAGGACGCCGCCCTAGAGGCAGAGGGCTCCCAGAAACTTCGGGTCCAGGGAACCTTTCTCTGAACGGCCCGCAGCAACCCTGAGGGTTGCCCGACTGCTCTACTCTGGAGGCAGTCGGGGACGTTCGGGCACCTAGCGGCATGGGAGTCCATAACATCGGACCGCTGGGTTCTCCAAATCATATCCAGGGATATCGCATTCCTTTTCTTCACCTTCCAAAGTTGAAGTCCCTCCCAAACTGCCCACCCGGTCAACGGGAGGTCGCTTTGGCAGAAATTGGCCATCTGCTAAAGAAAGGAGCCATCCAGCCCGTTCCCCAGACCAGATCGGATCAGGGTTCTACTCCAGATTCTTTTTAGTGCCAAAAAGACGGGGAACTAAGACCAATCCTAGACCTCTCTCTCTTGAATCTGGCAGTCCCCAAAGAAAAATTCAATGGTCACTCTGCAATCTATTCTCCCCTTCTGGGAGAAAATCACTGGATGTGCTCGATAGATCTCAAGGACGCGTACTACCACATCCTGATGGACAGGCGCTCCAGGAGGTTTCTCCGCTTCGGCTGGGAGCCAGTCACTACCAGTTCGGGTCCTTCCCTTTGGTCTCACCACAGCCCCCAGGGTGTTCACCAAAGTACTAGCAGTGGTAGCGGCCCACCTGAGGCTTCAGGGGTGCAGGTCTTTCCCTACCTGGACGACTGGCTTCTTACCGCCCAACAAGGCATCTACTTCTATTGGCGAGACTCCTTTCTCCATCTTGCTCCCTTTCTGGGCATCACAATAAATACAAAAAGTCCAACCTGGCCACACAGCTCTTAGATTTTATAGGGGCCAGGCTAGACACAAGGAGTTTACGAGCCTTCCTCACTGCGGACAGAGTTCTAAATCTGCAGCTCCAGGTGCGGGCCATTCTCCATTCAAGTTCTGTTCCAGCGGAGTTGGTCCTGAGGGCTCTAGGGTCCATGGCATCGGCTATAGCACTTCTTCCTCTTGCCAGGCTCAATATGCATTCTACAGTGGACGCTCTTAGTACAGTGGTCATACCTTGCTCTCCCATGCATCATCCCATAGCGATCAGCAAGGCTTGCAAGTGGTCCCTCTTGTGGTGGCTCCACTCCCGGATCTCCACAAAGGCCGCCCATTTTGTGCTTCTCCCCTCTCGCCACGGTGACCACGGACGCCTCCCGCCTCGGGTGGGGGGCACTTTGGGCCGGACCGTCCAAGGCACGTGGAGCGATTCAGAGACCTTACTGCATATCAATGTTCTAGAGATGAGAGCAGTGCTCTTAGCGTTGCTAGCACTTCAGGACTTTCTTCCCTTGGGAACAATTGCGATTCAATCGGACAACATGTCTGTTGTCTGGTACATCAACAAGCAAGGGGAACAAGGTCTTACCCTCTTTGTCGAGAGGCCATGAGAGTTTGGGAATGGGCAATCTCCACCAATCGCTTTCTAATAGCAACGCACATTCCGGTCGGTCCAACATCCTAGCGGACAAGCTCAGTCGCACCATTCTGACCCCTTACGAGTGGTCTCTCAATTGTCAAGTAGCGGAACGCATATTCGCACGGTGGGGACCCCTTCATGCGATCTTTTTGCTTCTCCCTCAAACACCAAGTGCGACAGTTTTTCGCTCTAATACCTCCTCCCGGAGGTACCCCAAGAGACGCTCTGGTGCATGCTTGGCCACCCGGTCTTCTGTATGCCTATCCACCCTTGCCTCTGATGCTGCAAGTTCTTCAGAAAGCCTCTCGGGTGGGTTGCAGAATGATTCTCATTGCTCCATTCTGGCCTCGACAGATCTGGTTCCCCTTCCTAAGGTCTCACTCGGTGAATCCTCCTTGGATTCTAGATCCCATCCCGGATCTGATATCCCATCCATCCTGCATTCCTCCTCCGAACCTGGACAACCTGAAGCTGACCGCTTGGCTGCTCCAGTTCCACTCTTGATAAGGACTCCCGGTATTTCTTCACCTGTAAAGGCTATTTTGGTGGCGGCTCATAAACCATCCACTAGAAAGGTTTACCAAGCAAATGGAACGTTTCTCTGTGTGGGCGGAGCGGCAAGGCCTGAATCCCTTCACGGTTCCTCTCCCTTTAGTGCTTGACTTTCTAACCACTCTCTTTAACGATGGTGCCAGCAGTTCCACAGTCAAAGTTCAACTGGCGGCAATTTCTCACTATCACATTGGCCATGACTCTAATCCTCTTATGTCAGCCAAATTGTGTAAAATATTTCTTAAAGGTACTTTTCTTCTCAGGCCCCTATAAAACAAGCAGTTCCTCCTTGGGACCTTTCTTTAGTCCTACAGGCCTTGACCGCTCCTCCTTTCGAGCCAGCGGCCACGGTGGATCTCAAATTCTTGTCCTACAAGACAGCCTTTTGGTAGCCATTACATCAGCCAAGAGAGTTTCTGAACTTCAAGCTTTATCAGCTAAACCTCCTTACTTGGTATTTCATCCGGACCGTGTCTCCCTCAGGACCAACCCGTCCTTTCTTCCTAAAATCGCTTCTGAAGCAAACATCAATCAATCCATTAACCTCCCTGTTTTCTTCCTAAATATGAAAACAAAGGTGAATATAAGCTACATTCACTAGATGTTCACAGGCAACTTAGATTTTATCTGAACAGGACAGCTGGTCATAGGCAATCCGACCAGCTGTTTATTTCCTTTGCAAAATTCAATTTGGGCAAGCCAATCTCTAAAGTTTCTCTGTCCCGCTGGATTTCACAGTGCATTTTATTGGCTTATCAAGCTTCAGGAAGGCCCGCACCGGAGGGTGTTCATGCCCATTCAACCCGGTCAGTATCTACCTCGGCAGCCTTCAAGGCTAGGATTCCTCTAGATGATATTTGTGCAGCAGCCACGTGGGCTTCATCTCATACGCTTATTTCCCACTATAAGTTGGATCTTGCATCTAGGGGTAGAGCATCCTTTGGCTCCGCGGTGCTCCGGAATATCCTTCCATGATGGCCGCCCAAGATTCAGGTAGCTGGGGACTCTGTCCCACAGGTTGCAGACAAATGAATATCCTACTTCAGATTTAGAAGTTATGTACTCACCATAACGTTCCATCTGAGTAGGTGTATTCATTTGTCTGCAACCATCCCGCCCTCCTATCCCCCTGGCCTTTCAGTTTCCTGCATATTCTTTGTTACCCTTTTTAGGGTATTGTTGCTTTGGCAAACTCGATCTGAGGTCATGAGGGTAGAGCAGGGCATTATGGGTGAGGGGAGGAGCTGAGAGCTTGGATCCATAGCTGGAAAACCATGCCGGTTCGGATCCGATATCGGATCCATAACCCACAGGTTGCAGACAAATGAATACACCTACTCAGATGGAACGTTATGGTGAGTACATAACTTCTAATTGTTCAACACTGCAAGCTCTGCAGAATTGGAGATTAATCCAAATGGTATTTGTTTCATTCTTGGAGTGGTTGTGCCATCAGCAGCCCAACCTCCACTGCTAAACTTCACCTGTGACCTTTTTTTACTGATGCGAACCTTTCAGCTGTTGTGGCCTGCTGTGGCATTCTACTTTGATGTATGTCTGTGACTCAGGTTTAACACCCTGTGCTTTTAAAAGTACAATACTTCATTTATGGAGTTCCAAAAAACCCTTAAGTAGGCTTTTTAAATAAACACTGTAAACCCTTACGCATCCATTCTGTTAAATAATTTTGGAAGGGTTGTTATTTAAAATAGTACAGCTGTAGTAAACTCTTACAGTATCTGGTATTGAAAGTTATTTACCTTAATTTGCTTATCAGGGTAGATCACTAAATACACCTAATTCAGTCTCAGCCTGGAGGTACAAAGTTAATAAAAAAAAGCATACAAGTAAAGCCAATGATGCAATAGAATATATTTAAGGTAATGCAAATGATGTTATTTTTGAGAAGAAATTTAATAAAGTTCTATTTTTACTATCTAAAGGACTAAGACTGATAAGATTTAGACTTGCAATTAAAATTTTCTCAGACTACCTGGCCCCTCCACTTTTACCCACAATGTTGTGCTCCACAGTACTACCCCCCCAGATCTCTTTTGTAATGCCTGTGATTAGCATTGGTGTGGGGAAACTACTTCAGACTGTCAGGTTTTGTTTTATTGCAGCCTGACTGTAATTTTTCCCTTGTTTGCATATATTCACTTCTTGCTAAATTTTCCTTCAGTTGGCAGTTCAGAATGTCCCAATTTCCCTCACAATTGTTCCTTTTTCTGTCTTTTTTTTTTTTTATTCCTTCACATTACCTCTGAGCCATTAGCCTTCCTTTTCTTGGGAGCAAATCATACAGGCACCAGCCATTAGCCTTCCTTTTCTTGGGAGCAAATCATACAGGCACCCATCAGGAGTTGTGCAATTAAGTTTCTAGCCCCGCTTCATGTGCTTAGGTCAAGGAGAGCCATTTCCGTCAGTCTTGTTCACAACAAAATATGACAAGCTTTTGAGTAAACGGTACATTTGGTCCCAGGCATCCTCCCTCCACCTAAAGTTCAAGTAAGTCAGGTGCTTTCCTTACCTTACTTTTGCTGTTGGTCCAAGACTTTCTTCATCAGGTCTTTCTAAAGTTCCAGTTTCTGTGAAGCCTTTGACCTGACCATAAATACGGATGTTGATGTTGGCTGATCCCTTGAGGCCAGCTGCAGTTTTAACCTTTGTCAACTCTTGTTCTTGACATTTCCCTTGTATGTGATCCCATTGGCACTTGGAGTTTTGACATTGATATCTTCAGTCTTAGGGACACATTGATGTCCGGATCAGGCATTTATCCTTTGGGCATGAAGTAAATCTGAATACCTGCAGGCCTGTTCAATCCATCTCTGTGTTTGGCTTTTTGTATTTGGAGGATCCTCAATCTCCGTCTTGATGCTGACTGCTGTGTTATCCTCCATGTCCTAGGATCCGGCCTATCCTTGAACCCTCATCTTTAATCTGAGATGTGTATTTTGGTCGTGGTTCCTTTGATGCTGGCTTTCCTGTATGTCCCTTCCTCCTTGGCATGAACCTCTGTTATGGCTTCCGTCATGAGAGCTACTATGTCTGCTTTGTCAATCATGTATGTTTTCAGGATAGACAGTTATGCCTCTTTATTGTGTTAAGATCTAATCTGAGAGAGAGTGGAGTTATCCTTCTGAATCTTACCCTTCCAGACCTTTTGAGAAGGCACTGTACAAGGGGAAAGAGCATTGGACTTGCCAATGGAGTCTGCCACTATGGACCTTGATGAGGACAAGAAGGCTGAATCCCTATCAGACAATCACATGTTTTGGGAGATCCTGGAAATTAGAGTTGAGGCAGGACAGACCCCAGAAGTTCCTTCCTTGCCCATGCTAATCTTCAAGGGAACCTTCAGTCTTTCAAATACTAATGTTTGTGTGAGCCTTCAAGCTGACAAGATGGTTTGTCCGATGGTACTGATAACATGAAAGATCACTGGCAGTTTTGAAGAGTGCAGAAAAAAATCCTCCGTCTCCATAAGAGCTAAACATTTTGCCCAAAGGTTACTCCATTGATATTGTAGCTTCGTTATAGAAGGCTGTTGCTCTTACTGAAAGCCCAGTCATCCTTCTACTGAATAAAGAATCTCCAGCTTTGGGCAGGCTGGATAAGTGAATTTATGCATTCTTCTCCTTTAGCTCAAGGGCAGTAAGCTTTATGTGACTTGCATGCTTTAGTTGCCGAGGGTTATAGCCAAAAAGACTTCCTGAACTGTGAATGGATTGCCAGAGAGAGATCTTAAAAGTAAACTTTAAGTCACAGATGTCGAACCTGTGATCTTTATCCAGTCTGAACATGAGCTTAAGTCATAAAATCATGAATGGTTCAGCCAGGGTGGTGGGCACTGTTATTGCTGTTAAACCCATGCTTGGCATTGCCTAATGACTTTACTGATGATAATAGTCAGTTTTATCAGTGCTTCTTTCAAATATCCAAGCTTTTTTTATCAAGCTGTGAAAACTAAATTGCAAAAACAGGGCAAGAAGGTCATCTTTTGAAGCAGCAGAGTCCAAGTTCGCTGTAGTTTTCTGTTGTGGACAACAGCAGTCTGACAACAAAGGATGCAACAACTTCCAGGGTGACTATTTTACTATTTTGACAAGGTTTAGGTCCTCATTCAGTGATTCTGTGGCCCTCCATCTTGAGGGCTGCAGTCAGCTCTCTGATACTTGCCTGTTTCCCTCAGGAGATAGTTGGGGATGCTGTTTGTCCCATCCACTTGGCAGTGTGGTTGGCCATCACACAAGACAAGTGAATAAGGACCGTCCTGTCCCAGAGTACAGTCTCTTACACCTTGGGTATCCCACCCCATCAAAAGGTTGCAGCAAAGAAAGAACATTCAGTCTCGTGAAAAAATATAAATAAATAATAAACCAGGAAGTCCCACCAGGCCAGCAAGGGCTAGGCTTTTAATCTAGTTCCCCCCTTTTTGCTTTATAGGTTATGGCTATGCCAGTGCCTGCATCCATCACTGGGTTGACTAGCTCTTCCTTCTACCCCTGGACTTTCCTTGACTAAGGGCTGGAGCTGGCATGGATCGTCAGGGCACCGGGGGGGGGGGGGGGGGGGCAGGGTTTGCCTTTTTTTTTTTTTTTTTTTTTTTTTTTTTTTGTTAAACTAGGGTAGGTCATTAAATAAATTTTCTCCAAACCCTTCCCTTGCATTCATCTTTCCATTCAAGGGTTACTCCCCTCTAGGGACCATGCCTTCCTTCAGGAAGCACGTAGATAAACATCCCCCCCTCCACCTGATAGGCATGTCAATCCCTCCCTACCAGTGCCTCAAACCAAAGCCACTAAATGAATCCGGGTCCGCTGGACCATAGTTAGGGCTTTCTTCCTGTATACCATGGTACTGCCTAATCAAGCTTCATTTTTAATACTCAAAGAAAAAAAAAAGACCACAGGCCTATCCAACGCTTGTGGCCTAAATCATTGTATTCCAAAAAAGCTAATTTGCATGGTCATTGTGCAGTCAATCCTTATTTGATTATCTGAAGGAAATTGGATATACTTTTTGGACATCGACACCTGTCTACATGTAAAAGTAGCAAAGGAGTCAAATAAATGCTTTTGTTTCACAAAGCAGCTTAATATTTTCAATTTCTGACACTGCCGTTTCACCACACCTCAGAGCCCCAGAAGTTTCACCAAATGCATGTTGGGGGTGATGGTGCATCTAAAGCTGAAGGGATAAGGATTTTGCCATACCTGAATTGGGGCCACAAGGAACTAGTCAGTCTCATAGCTTCGAAGTATCAACTTCTTTCACTTTGCCATTTTTTTTGTGGTTAACCGTGCCTAAACAGTGAGTCACGTTCATCAGGTGCAAAATTGTTACAGTGGCTTGTCAAACATTTCATCAGACAGGATTCTTTTTGTTTGGTCATTGGTATTCCAGCTGCTTGCTGCGCTGTCTCTCTCTGTTTCTGTGTACAGTTGTTAGGCTTACAGCATCTTCAGTTTACATGGTTCCAAATGCCTGGCATTGAGAGAGTGCTGCACGGGATTCTCACATTTCATTGGAATTAGTTACTGGACCCCATGGATTCCCACATTAGAACTTCCTAGAAGTGGAGTAGTCATCTTGTATGATTGGTGTAAGAGCCCAGCCTGTCTGTGGCTAGATTCTTCCATGCTCTTGTCCCTGTTGTGACAATCACCTTCAACACTTCCACTCTGTCAGAACTAGACGGTCCAAGCTAAGGTGTCACAGACAGACCTGTCTGCAGATAAATGCTCTGAAAATGAGAGAAGTCTCTCTTAACTTGAACAAGATTACTTTTTCTAACATACTGTTGCCATCAACAGCACGGGCTTAGTGTTATAGCTCAACAAGCTAATTGGCAGACCCAGTTTCTGTCTACTTTGTCAAGAAGCCATGAGAGTTTGAAACTTTTGCTACCAGTTGTCATCTTGTTGGTAGCTGTATCCTGGGAGAAGTCTTTACCTTAGTGGGCTGGTTCAGCCATTGCTTGCTGATGTCTCTTGAGTAGGTTTGTCAGTGTATCATAGACAGAACATTGCTGCATTCCTGGGAGAAGCCTTTGTATGATGTGTTTGCATACACAGCTAGTTCCAAATGCAGCAGCTTTTCCCTGGATTCCTACCATGGGAGGATGTCCCAGAGATGAAGTCATCCAGAAGAGGTCCATGTTTCTAGAAAAAGCCCAACTGCACAAGGCACAAGTAATTCTCGGTCTTTTTTTATATTGGTTTTGATGAATATGGTTCCTCATCTCATATTCTGGGCAAGCTGCTTTTCAAGGGTCATAGTTGCAGTCATAACTTGTAAGGATCACTGCTTTTGGCTGTGTGAAGTTCAGCCTGACATTTTCATAGGTTATTACTAGGCTAACAGCCTAGGAGGCCTTTTTAAACCTAGCTATGTTTTCCATTTGTAAATGAGAAGATGAATTGCCCAGGGACATATAGTTGTGTTTAGCTGGCAGACCATTTATAAGTTGCCTCTGTCCAATAGGGACAAAGGTGTCAATACAGTGGTAAATTTCCAATTCCCCATCCGTTGGTCTGTGTTGCATTTGAATTGGGTGAGGAACAAACTCTACTTCACAGGGACTTGGAGGTCTGTTCCAGAGTAGAGAAAGTCTCTGAGACACATGCTTGTCCTTCCAAGATGTTCTGTTAATGTTGCAAATGAGGTGTAGGTCTTTGGATCTGGTATTTCTAATGCTGGTAGACTTGTGTCTATTAAAAAAAAAATAATTTTCCTGTTGTACCTTTTCTTGATAATTTAGTTTAAGGTGTCAGA
>NC_056748.1:937844838-937867338 GCF_019279795.1 Protopterus annectens
AGTACAGTTGTTTGAAGTCTCTTGTGCTGTTCAGTATCTTTACTAGTTCCTGTCTTAAATTTCTGATGTACAAGTGTATATGTTCGTACATAATTCCAAGGGTCTTCTAGTACTGTGTGTTGGCATGGCAGAGCCATTTCGCAGACCCAGTCCACTTGTGTTTGATTATAATATTGCAGAGGATTGGAGAGTATTTGAGCAGGAATACGATGCTTTCATACAGGCAGGCTTTTTCTGATAAAGATGCAAGTACCAGGGCATTTATTCCACTTAATGTAGCGGGTTCAAAAGCCATTGAAAGAGAGCGTTCATTTGTGTATGTGCCAGCAGTATATGCAGGTGAAGGGGATAATCGCAATGTTGTTGTACACGCTGAGACAAGGGAGGACCCTGAGTGCTTGAAATGTAGGTTTAGAGAAATGTGTAACCTCCAGACAAATGTTACATTGGAGAGGCACTTGTTTTATACAAGAGACCAAAAGCCAGGAGAAATGTTTGCATCTTGCATTACTGACTTGAGGAACAAAGCTAAAACACGCATGTTTGGTGATTTGATAGCCGAGTTGATAAAAGACAGGCTTGTGTGTGGTGTTAATAATGCTGCTGTGAGAAGGTTTTTGCTTCGAGGTAGTGATTTAACGAGCAAAGCCGTAGAGATTTATCAGATACACTAGCTTACAGTAAGGTACACAGATGTGCTTGCAAGTGATAAGAGCATGGTATTAACAGCCTCTAGAGCAAACGTCGACAACATGCAGCACTTAGCTAACAGAAACAGACCCAAGCACATGGTAGCTGCAGCGGCCCCTGCAGGATTTCCAGGAAAAGCCTGTACTTTTCCAGCAAGTTCTAAGATTACCTCAGTGAAACAGACATGCCAGTGCAGCATAAGGGTGAGTCAGCAAAGCCAAAGTCAAGTCTCATTGTTAACTGTCGTAATTGTGGTGCCAATCATGAAGCCAAAAGAGAAAAGTGCTTAGCATTTGGTCAGCAATGCCACAAGTGTAAAAACACTTTCAGAAGCTTTGCAAATAAAGCAAGCCTCATTCATTTATTAAGAAAGGTCACTCAGAGTTAATCATATAGAGAACTGCAACTCTACTTTCTATATAGATGGTGTATCATTGGTTGGTGGAAAAGGTTTATGCAGTACATTTGTTGGCAAGTGATTTGTACTGTCCTGATCAATGGTAAACCCACAGAGCTCAAAGTGGGCACTGGTTCAAAGTGCAATGTTATGTCCGCAGAAACATTTGCTAGAGTAAGAGCTGGTGAATAACTTAATTCGGCCAATTGTGCAAAGCTTTTTGCCTATGGAGGAGAAAAGATTCAAACCGAAAGCTCAATAGTGCTTTCAGCATATTCAGCTGGGAACAGTTGCAGCTTGCAATATTATGTAGTCCAAAAGACCTGAGCAGTCATTATTAGGTCTCAGACAGTTTAAGAATGAAAAAGCTATCTTTTACCAAAGAAGTCCATCATGCAAGCACATGTCCTAGTTCCAGTTTCACCGATGCTATTTTCACAGAGTGTGCTGATGTTTTCGAAAACAAGCTATGTAAACTTCCAGTTGTGTACTCCATGAAATTAGACCCAGAGGTCAGTTCAGTGGTCAGACCAGCGAGAAGAGTTCAGTAGCTCTGCAGGATAGAGTTAAGTCCAGTTAGATAAAATGTTGCAGCAAGGTGTGATTTATTTAGTTACAGAACCAATTGACTGGCTGTCTTCCATAGTAGTTGCTTGTAAGAAAAGATCAGATGAAATCAGAATATGTGTTGGCCCAAGAGACTTGAAGCATTAAAAAGACCCCACCATCCTATGTGTATAGTTGAAGTTGCTACCTTCATGCCAAATGCCACTGTTTTTTCTGTCTTAGATGCAAAGAGTTAATTGTGGCAAATAATGCTTTATTGCAGATCTTTACTACTGACTGCATTCAGCACACCAGTTGGTAGATACAGATTTCCCAGAATGCCTTTTGGAATAAATTCTGCCAGTGAAATCTTTCAGCGTGCAATGGAGCAAATTTTTTCAGGTTATCCGCGTGCTTATAATAGTTTTACTGGTTGAAGGCAATGGTAAAACAGAGCATAATGGAAACCTCAAAGTTCTGGAAAGAGCACATGAAGTGAATCTAAAGCTCAATCCTCTGAAATGTAAATTTAGGCTACCAGAAGTTACTTATGTAGGTCATTTATTTACCAGTTCAGGCTTATGACCAGATCATTCTAAATCATTGGTGGCGAACCTACGACACGAGTGTCAAAGGTGACACACCACAACATTTTGGGCAACACACCAGCATTCACCAACGCCCGAGTTACCAAAGAAGCTGAGAGAACAAAAAGTACAAGAAATATGTGACCCTGCACTTATCTATTAAAACTCAGGAACAAAAAGTTAATTAATTGATGTCAATCAAATCAAGTGCAACGCGTTCCATATTTTTTTCAGTTCAATTCAAAATTACTATTAAAAGTAGGGTAATTTTTTGGTGCAGTATTTTAAGCCCAATTATCAGTGCACATATGATTTTCCGTATTTGTAATTCACTGATTTTTCTTTTACTTTTATAATATATAGCAGCACACATGATTGGATTTTTTTTTAAATAAATGAATCTGTAAAGAATTGTTTCTTTCTTGTTGTGGGGGGGGGGGGTGACACATGCAGAGTCATGATAGGCATTTTCCGAATTTTTGACACACTGAGTCCAAAAGGCACGCCATCACTGTTCTAAACAAACAGCTATTCTTGAGATGCCAGCTCCAGGCAATATCCAAGCCTTACAGCATTTTCTTGGTATGATTAACTATTTGGGCAAGTTTATACCAGACTTCAGCTCTCTTAAGGGCACCAATAATTCACTGATGTGCAAAAATGTTACCTGGTCATGGTTGGAACACCAGAGAACATTTGATGACCTTAAACAGAAAATTGCCAGTCCAGCAAAATTAAGATACTATGATGTCCACAAACCAGTGATTCTCTCCTGTGATGCTTCAAAGTTTGATCTTGTTGCGGTTATTCTTCAAGAGAGCAGACCTGTAGCCTGTGCATCTAGAACTCTTACTCAAACTGAGATGCAGTATGCTCAAATTGAGAAGGAACGTTTGGCAATTGTGTTCGCATATTCGAAGTTCCATGATTTTATTTTTGGCCGAGCCATCCAGATTCAGATGGATGATCAACCCTTTTAAAGAAGCCTATGCATACAGCTCCAGCAAGACTACAAAGAATAATGCTCATATTACAAAAGTACAACTTCAGAATGGTTTACACAAAAGGCAAGCTGCTTTATCTGGCTGATACCTTATCCATATCACCCAGAAATACCACAGAAAAGCTTGATGCAGAGAGTTTTGACTTTGTTGTCATGAAAGTGCGTAATTTTTCTACAAGACTTGATGAGCTAAGAGGATCATACAAAGACTGATCCAATTTTGCAAAAGCTCAACCACTTCATCAGGGTTGGATGGCTGTCAAAGCAATCTTGTGCACCAGCAGAAGTGCAACCTTACTTTTCTTACAGAGGTGAGATGTTGATGGAAGATGGTATCATTTTCAAAGGTCCTAAAGTTGTCATTCCTACTTCCTTACAACATGAGTACATCCAGATTTTGCGTCTTGGGCACTCCAGTTTTGAAGCTACCAAAAGAAGGCTGAGAGGACTAGTATTTTGGACTTCTCTGTCCAATGATATTGATAAAGTACTATCATCTGGTTCAATCTGCAATAGTACTAAACTGCATTTGCAGAAAGAGCCACTTCATCTAAACCAGATTCCTGAATTACCTTGGTCAACAGTAGCCACTGACACCCTTGGTCAACAGTAGCCACTGACACCCTTGGTCAACAGTAGCCACTGACACCCTTGGTCAACAGTAGCCACTGACACCCTTGGTCAACAGTAGCCACTGACACCCTTGGTCAACAGTAGCCACTGACACCCTTGGTCAACAGTAGCCACTGACACCCTTGGTCAACAGTAGCCACTGACATATTTGAGTGGAACAGTCAACATTACTTAGTGTTGGGAGACTGTTATTTGAACTGGTTTGAGATTAATGTGCTACCTAACCTAACGTCCAGTACTGTCATTACTAAGTTGAAACATCATTTGTCGGTCCATGGTAGTCCATTCAAAGTTATTTCTGACAATAGTGCCCAGTTTACCTGTCAGCTATTTCAGAAATTTGAAAAAGAGTGAGACTTTATCCATGTTACCATTAGTCCTGAGTACCCAACGGTGTAGTTGAACATGCAGTACAAAGTGCAAAGCAATTACAAGAGGTCAAAGTGTGGCAATACCGATGTTTTCTTGAATTTGCTTAATCTCAGAAATGTACCCCATGACAATTTTACTTGGCTTGCTTGCTCAGAGACATCTGTCTAGGCAAACCAGAACAACTTTGCCTATCAGTTCCAGTTTATTGGTGCCCACTGCTAAAACACCAGAACAATCAAAACCCGACTATTCAAAAAGCATCCATTTCGAGGTTCAACTGTGATAAAACGAGCAGATTTCTTCATCCATTGAAAGAAGGAGAGATGGTGGTGATGATGCAAACGGCGAAAGGTTTTGATCAAATTGGTCAAGTGAGAGGTATATATGCTGAGCCTAGATCCTACTTGGTGGAATCTGAGGGTATAGAATACAGAAGAAATCGCAGGCATCTTCTTCCGGTGTCTGAGTCAATATCACAGCATTGTACCTGTGATACAGACTCTAGATCTCAGAGCAATCCAGACAATGTTCCCGTTGAAGGACATGTCTCAGTACCTGTTCCCATTCCTGATGATGTCCCAGATGTCCTTGATTTCTGAACATTCATTAAAGACCGTTCCTGTTGCTAAAACCAGTCCTAGTTTTTTTTTTTTTTTTTTTTTAGGTCATACGATCAGGTCATATTTCCAGACCTAGAGTAAAATACAACACGATTGTTTCATTTGTAATTAGTTTTGTATAACTGCATGTCAAAGGATTATTTCTGTACATTTGCAGGCAGCAGTGCCATTTTGAGAGAACAGCCAAAGTGTTAACATATATAAGTGCAGTAGTCTAAGTTACTAAACCCCCATCTTGATGTGTGTGTATATAGTAAAGCTGCTTGAACTGAAACCACAGCTGTTCGTCTGTTTCATCCTGACTGGACGAGTGACAGTACTACCACTTTACCTCAGTGTGGGGACATCCACCCCAACCCTGGACGACCTACACCATATGCTTCTCACTCCTCTAAACATCACAAATCCCTAAATCTCATTACCATTAACCTACAAAGTATTAGAAACAAGATTCCAGAATTCCATGCCTGGTTATCCCATTCTAAATCTGATATAATTGCTGTAACTGAGACATGGCTAAAACCATCCATAAAAGACTCTGAATTCCTCCCTCCAGGTTTCTCCTGTTTAAGATCAGACAGACCCCACAAGAAAGGGGGTGGAGTTGCACTTCTCTACCCTAACATTTTTACCGTTGTCCCCTACAGTTCTCTGCAGCTGAACTCATCATAGCACATCTAAAAATTAATAAGTTCAAAAGTTTTTGCTTGGTCGCCATATACATCCCACCAGGTAATAATATTCCCATATTAGTAGAAATCTTAGCCTGGACCTCAAACAACAGTGAAACAATAATTCTAGGTGATGTTAACATAAACTAGATAGATCATGTAAATCCCTCTCCAACTATATCCATTGATCTCTGTAACTTCACTCAACTTATTACTAGTGTAACCCGGCCCACGAAAAACAATAACAATGGATGTTAAGTTGTCAATCTCGCCTTCATTCTTGCTGGATGGGTTTGGAGCCGATCCTCGGCTCCGACTCTGCACTTGCTTGGCTTGAGAACTCCTTTTACCAGCTCGAGGCAACCCTATATCCCATGATGCAAGGCGGGACTACCTCAGATCTCGTTTGCCGCTTTGCGAAGAGGTCTCCTTTTTGCCAGCTGAGGTAAGTTTGAATTATTCAAACAGCTTAGTCAGGGTTTATCTCTCCCTTGTTCCCTTTTATAGTGTGTAGTGTTATTCAGCCCACCCTATTTCCCCATATAGTTTTAAAAACTTCTAGTTTTTATAAAAATTTTCAGTTAAGCCTAGGCCTCTTTTCTTAATCCCTATCTGTGTGTCTGTGTTTGTGGGATTAGTTGTGTGACTGTTTTGGGGTGTGTGTGTCAGTGTTATTTTACTTTTTCTTGGACTATGTCTAAGGAAGTAAAGGTCTCAGGCTTCAAGAAGTGTGACTCGTGCCGTCAGAAAATGTCTCTGACAGACGGTCACACTTCTTGTGTTTACTGCCTGGGGCCTTTACACCTGCAGGACTCCTGTGCTTTATGTCACTCTTTTAGCCAGAGAGTCCTGCAGGAAAGGAGGAATAAATTGATCCTCCGTGGCTTACTAAAGCCAGAAGGTTCACCCACTAAAACTGGGTCCAGTAAACCTTCTAAGCCGCCTAGGGTTCAGGCTACAGTTTCTAAGCCTTCCCCGGTGGCTCCGACTCCTTCGGAGTTGAGATCGGCTCCGGCCTGAGCCGATCTTTCTTCTCAGGTGGTGGGTTCGGTTCCGATCGGTGCCGACACCCAATCTGCTGTTGCCTTGTCGGCTCCGGCTGGAGCCGACATATTATCCAGTATCGGAGCCGAGAAGCCTTCGGCTCCATCTGGAACCCAGAGGACGTCGGCTCCGATGGCTTCGTCCAAGAAGAGATCTCGGTCCCCTTCTTTGGAGTCTATCCACTCGGCTCCGGGGTCTCCTCTTTTGTCGGAGCGGAGTCATCGGAGCCGATCTTCGAGATCTTCCAGGCTGTCTGACCACGATTTAGAGAGGGTGGTAAACAGGCTGTTGAAGTCGCAGGCACTGGCCCAAATCCTCCATAGCCCATCTCAGCAGACTTCGGCTATTGCTTTACCCCTTGAACTTCCTCCTCCGACTCCCCTCCAGAGTTCGGAGCCGGAGCTTCTCGGGACAGCGACCGTGTCGGCGCCGGAACCGATACACCCCTTTTCGGCTCCGTTGTCTTCGGCTCCGATCTCTTCCATGAGACCTTCCTTGGAGGGATCCGGTCATAGAGTTTCCCTTGTCGGCTCCGAGGGGGCTAGTGGCATCGGACCCTTGTCCGACCCCGCTCTCCCTCTCGGGGCTTCGGCTTTGGTAAGCTCGGCACCGACATCGGCCTCGGAGCCTTCCCTCTCAGTGGAGCCGGGAATTTTCCGGCCTCCCGGGGAGGGGAGCCTTTGAGGTGATGAGGAGTGTCCTGGCACCTGAGCCAGGTCAACGGTCCATCCCTTTAGCTCCTCCCTCTTCGGTGCCTGCAGACGCCTCTTGCCAGCCTCTCGTTCTCAGGCCCAGGGATCCATCACCCCAGGTTTCCCCATTGGGAATATCTTCCTCTTCCGAGGTTTCTCCTGATCCTACAGGGGAACCCCCTCGGAAGAGGACGTGTAAGAGGAAACACACAGACTCCCCTGAGTCTACTACATCTGATACCGACTTAGATGAGTCTGAGGGTTCCCCACGATCCCCCTCTGAGGATGTCTCCTTTTCAGACATCCTTGAGCTCCTCAAACAGAGGGGGAATTGGCCCTCCATTGACCCCTCCGAGGATGAGTCTGTATACCTGGAGGCTTTTGGATCCTGACCCTCCACCTCCTGGGTGTCTCCGCCTTTCGACCCACTTATGCAGGTAGTGGCTCGGAAGGCGGCAGCTCCAGATTCTGTGGAACCTGTCCCCAGGAGACCATCCAAATTTATTACGGCCCCTACAGACAAGCAGTTTCTTTCTAAGGGTGTCTCTGTGGATGCTATGGTGGTGGCGGCCACCAAGAAGGAACTTATGGATCCTTCAGTACCTGTCCATCCTCCTAACAAAGATTCTAGGACCATGGACAGGTATGGAAAGCGGATGTTTTCTTCAGCGACCTTTGCTATGCTCGCTGAACTACCTTTGTCACTTCACCAGGCTTCAAAGAGATATTCTCAAGGAACTAGGTGAAGTGGTCCAGGATCCTTCTGCTGCTGGGGCTCAAGAAAAGATTGCCTCACAGCTAGCAATCCTGAATTCCTTAACCAACTCCTCCATGCGGCTCATATCCTATGCAGCCGATGGAGCGAGCAGAGCCGCAGGCACAGGAGTGGCTCTTAGACGTCAAGCCTGGATGCAGCTTTGTAATTTTGCGGACCCCTTTAAGGCATCCTTCACCAATACCCCCTTTGACGGTTCGGCTTTGTTCGGACCTCAGGTGAAGGAAACCTTGAGCAGGACGGCAAAACTCTTTCTGCCGTTGGAGTCAATTTTTCCACCCCTTCTAGACCCTATCCCAAGGGTCAGAAGGGAGGGAAGATGTGGTTCCGTAAAGCCCAAGGAGCTGCGCCGGACACACGTGGTCAGTTTACCCCCAGAGACAGAGGGGGTAACAATAATAGACGCCGCCCTAGGGGCAGAGGGGGTCCTCAGAACCAGGGCAACAGGGAGTCTCTTCCTGAGAAGCCCTTTCAGCACCCCTGAGGTGTTGCCCGACTGTCCACCCTTGGAGGCAGTCGGGGGAAGGATTTCGCTGTACCCAGTAGCCTGGCATTCCCTTTCACAAGATTTGTGGGTACAGTCGATCATATCCGAGGGTTACAAAATTCCCTTCGAAAGGTATCCCGTACCTCACCAATCCCTTCCAGACACATCACCCGGTCAAAGGGATTTGGCAGAACAGGAGGTTTCAAAGCTCCTAGAAAAAAGAGCCGTCCAGACTGTTCCAGCAGACCAAGTAGGATCCGGCGTCTACTCGAGATTCTTTTTGGTCCCCAAAAGGACGGGAGATTGGAGACCAATATTAGACTTGAGCAATCTAAACAGATTTGTCAAGAAGGCAAGATTCCGGATGGTCACGCTTCAGTCCATTCTGCCCTTTCTGGGCAAGGACAACTGGATGTGCTCCATAGACCTCCAGGACGCGTACTATCACATAAAAATACACAGGCGCTCCAGGAGGTTTCTCCGCTTTCGGCTAGGGACCAGTCATTATCAATTCAGAGCCCTGCCCTTTGGCCTCACTTCAGCCCCCAGAGTGTTTACCAAATGCATGGCAGTGGTCACAGCTCATCTAAGATGTCAAGGATTCCAGGTGTTTCCTTATTTGGACGACTGGCTCCTCTCCGCCACCACCAAGCATCAGCTTCTTCAGAGCAGAGACTACACTCTGCAGCTTTGCAAAAGTTTGGGAATTTCAGTGAATTTCGAAAATTCTTCTCTGCTGCCTTGCCAATCTATCACCTTTATAGGCGCAGAATTAAACACCGTCAAGTTGTTAGCCAGACTAACAGATCAGAGAATTCTGGACATCCAAAAATACGTTCGGATTTTATTGCAGAGCAGCAAAGTCAAACCAGATTGATACTAAAAGTTCTAGGTCTTATGGCTGCGGCCATTGTTCTTCTACCACTGGCTCGCTTCCACATGCGTCTTCTGCAGTGGATGTTATTCACTCAGTGGTCGTTCCACAGTCTTCCGATGAGACACGAAATATTAGTCACACAATCGTGCAGGACTCATCTGAATTGGTGGATATCTTCCCCTCTTCTTTATCAGGGCCGACCATTTGTTCCCCCTCCTTCGGTTGCCACAGTCACTACGGATGCCTCTCTGATCGGGTGGGGGGCATTATCAGGGCAGGATGGTCCACGGGACGTGGCAACCCATAGAATACCATCTGCACATAAATGTCCTAGAGATAAGAGCGGTGCTTTTAACGTTGCAAGCCCTCAACGACTTTCTTCCCACGGGGACTATTGCAGTGCAAACGGACAACATGTCCGTGGTCTGGTACATCAACAAACAGGGCGGGACCAGGTCCTATCCTTTGTGTCGAGAAGCTCTCAGACTTTGGCAATGGGCAATCTCCTCTCATCGGTTTGTGATAGCAACGTACATCCCCGGCAGGTCCAACCTCTTGGCGGACAGGCTGAGCAGAGCCATTCTCATGCCTCACGAGTGGTCTCTCAATCAATCTATAGTGGACCAGATTTTTCTGAAGTGGGGCACATCTTGTTGCGATCTTTTTGCCACACCCCAAAACAACAAGTGCCCCGACTTCTTCACCCTCTTTCCCCTACCAGGCCAACCCCTGAGAGACTCTCTAACCCAGGATTGGCCCCGGGGACTTCTGTACGCTTTTCCTCCCTTTCCCTTGATTCCACAAGTCACTCAGAAAGCCACCGTTTTGAGGGCCAAGTTGATTCTCATTGCCCCTTACTGGTCTCGACAAATTTGGTTTCCGACTCTGCATAGTCACCTCCTGGTGCAGCCTTGGCATCTGGACCCAGTTCCGGATCTTTTGATCCACCAATCGAGTCAACAGCACCGGGCCATTCATTCTGTCAACCTCACTGCTTGGTTGCTCCACTTCCTTCCCTAGCCAGGCTTCCTATGATCTCTGATCCTGTCAGAGATATCTTAGTAGCTTCTTTGAAGTCGTCCACCAGAACCGTTTATGCTAGCAAGTGGCGACGTTTTTCCCTTTGGGCAAACTCCAGGAATATTGATCCCTTTACTGCTCCTGTGCGTTCTGTTTTAGATTTCCTGGCTGAAGTTTTTCAGTCAGGATCTTCTTCGTCAACAGTAAAAGTTCAACTGGCGGCTATTTCCAAGTATCATGTTGGCTTGCAAGATAATAACATTATGTCACATAGACTATGCAAAGCCTTTCTAAGAGGAGTTTTTCTCCTGAAGCCGCCAATAAAACATCCTCCTCCACAATGGGATCTCAATTTAATATTAGCATCCTTGATTTTACCACCCTTCGAACCGTCTGCTTCATGTTCCTTGAAGTTATTGACCTGGAAAACTATATTTTTACTGGCTGTTACTTCAGCAAGAAGAGTTTCCGAGATTCAAGCTCTCTGCATCCGTTCCCCTTACTTGGTTTTTCACAAGGACAGGGTATCCTTGAGAACAAATCTGTCCTTTCTCCCCAAAGTTGTTTCTCAAACTAATATTAATCAATCTATCGACCTACCAGTCTTTTTCCCTAATTATTCTGACAGAGCTGAACAAAAGCTTCATTTTTTGGATGTCCATCGTCAGCTCAGGTACTATTTGCATAGAACTAAACAATTCAGGAAATCAGACCAATTATTTGTCTCCTATGCAGAAAACAGGAAAGGTCTCCCAGTATCAAAAGTGACCTTATCCAGATGGTTGTCTTCCACCATTTCTTACGTGTATTCGCTCAGAGGCAAGCAACTACCTTCTAAATCAAAAGCATACTCAACCAGGAGTCTATCCACTTCTGCAGCCTTTCAGGATAGACTACCCATTGATACCATTTGTGCAGCAGCTACTTGGGCCACTCCTCATACCTTTGTCTCTCATTACAAATTAGATTTGGCCTCTAGGGACAGGGCCAGTTTTGGTTCCACAGTTCTCAAGAGTCTGTTCCATTGAGCCACCCGGGATACAGGTGCTAGGGACGCGGTCCCATCTAGCAAGAATGAAGGCGAGATTGACAACTTAACATTTAGAAGTTATGTACCTACCATAACGTTCCATGTTAGTTGTCTTCTCTCGCCTTCTTTCTTGCGTCCCTCCCTCCTTCCCCCTGGCCTGGACAGATCTTGAAGAGTTTCTCTTCTCAGGTTGTTCCCTCCTGACTCTTCTTTAGAGGAGTCTTTTGTTAGGAACTTGTTTTTCCTAGTTCTACTAGGTTAGTCCTTAGCAGGGTTTTGTAGCTACCAAACGAGATCTGAGGTAGTCCCGCCTTGCATCATGGGATATAGGGTTGTCTCGAGCTGGTAAAAGGAGTTCTCAAGCTAAGCAAGTGCCGAGTCGGAGCCAAGGATCGGCTCCGAACCCATCCAGCAAGAAAGAAGGCGAGAGAAGGCAACTAACATGGAACGTTATGGTAGGTACATAACTTCTAATTCCATCCTAGAATGGATTTTAGTGTCGGACCCCAACAAATTGTCCTCAGCAGGAACTCTGCCTTACAGTATCAGCGACCCTCATCCTGGCTGTATAATATGCAGTGCCTCCATAACTTTACACCAATACATATCCACCAGAAATCTAGCTAACTTCAACCCAACAACCTTCAATGAAATACTGAGTAAAGATAATTGGAGCACTATAAAATCTTTACCCCTTGATGAAGCTGTTGGATTTTACAGTTCAACATTCCTAACTTGATGAAGCTGTTGGATTTTACAGTTCAACATTCCTAAGTATACTCAATAGACTGGCCCCTCTCTGAAACAAGAGAATAAAAGCAAATCATGCTATCTGGTTATCTAGAGATACCAAAATACTTGACTACCAGAGAAAGTGCATGGAAAAAAAAATACTACCTCTGTCTCCAAAACAGTTGTAACCACAACCCCCCAAAAGTTTGGAAGTCTGTCTCCACTGTACTAAACCCTGGCACCAAGAGCAACTCTTGCCCAAATCCTGACAGAACTCCAGCAAAAAATGGCCTCACTTTTCAACTCCTATTTTATAAAGACTATATCCAAACTTGCTGCCACCTTTCCTCAAACTAGCCACAATAACAACCCAATACCAGCTCATTACTCCTCAACAAACTCCTTTCCCAGCCTTTTTCTTTTCTCTCCTATTCCTATAACTAGTATAACTAAACTTCTGCTAAAGCTCAAATTTGCCCCAGATAACTTTCCCCCTGAATACCTACAATTCTCATAAACCGGTCTATCCAAGAATCCTATGTACCCTCCATCTGGAAAAAAAGCTTACATCTTCCCCCTACATAAAGGCAACAGTACCGAAATCTCTAAATGTTAAGTTGTCTATCTCGCCTTCATTCTTGCTGGATGGGTTCGGAGCCGACCTCGGCTCCGACTCGGCCACTCTAAAAGCTCGAGAGTTGGTTCCACCGGCTCGAGGCTCCCCTTATATCCCACAATGCTAGGCGAGAGTTACCTCAGATCTCGTTTGCCGCTACAGCTATCGAGGTTGGTTTTCTACCGGTTCTTGGTAAGTGACTTTTTCTTGTGTAATTTAGTCTATTAAAACCCCTTTAATTTTAATATTTTTACTTATTTCCCTTAGTATAGAGAAATTTTTATCCCCTTCTAAAAAATTCCCGTTTTTCCTCAAGAACTTTAGGTTCTTCCCTTGGGCCTATTGGCCTTTCTCTTCCCTAGGGAGTGTGTGTGTTATTTTTATTTTAAAACCTAGTTAGTGTTTTTATTATAATTTAAACTTGACAGGGTGTAATTAGTGTTTTTGTGTGTGTTTGATTACACCTTTTAAAAATGTCTAAGGAAGCAAAGGTCTCCGGATTCAAGAAGTGTGATGCGTGCTGTCAGAAAATGTCTCTGACAGATGCTCACACTTCTTGTGTCTACTGTCTGGGACCTTTGCACCTGCAGGACTCCTGTGCTGTGTGCCATGGCTTCAGCCCCAGGGTCCTGCAGGAAAGAAAAATAAATTGATCTTAAGGGGCTTACTCAAGCCAGAGGATTCCCTTTCTGTTTCTACTGGGAAGCCCTCTAAGGCATCTAGGTCTTCGGCTCCGACAACTGAGCCGAGACCTAAGGTTTCTAAACCTCTGCCTACATCGGCTCCGGCTGGAGCCGATGAGTCTCAGTCCACAGTTTCTGTGGTTCCTCGGCTCCGGGCCGAGGTATTAGTTCCGTGTCGGCTCCGACCAGACCTTCGGAGCCGACAACTAGGAAGAGGTCCAGGTCACCATCTCTTGGCTCCGTTCATTCGGCTCCAGGATCTCCCCTGCTGTCTGAACGGAGCCAAAGATCTCACTCCTCTAGGTCATCGAGGCTGTCGGATCATGACCTTCAGAGGGTAGTGAGTCGACTTCTTAAGTCGAGGCACTGGCCCAGATGCTTCAGAGCCCGACTCATCAGTCGATGCCTGCCCGGTCCATCAATATATTCCTCCTTCGACTCTCTTGAGCTCGGGCCGGGTCATGTCGGAACCGAGACTGTGATAGCGCCGGAGCCGATACAATTGTCTTCGGCTCCGTCGCCCGATTTCTTCCTTGGAAGAATCTCGGCGCCGGACTTCCCTCGTCGGCTCGAGGGGTGAGTGGCATCGGACCCTTGTCCGACCCCCTCTCCTCTCGGTGCTTGGCTGGTGAGTTCGGCTCCGACATCGCCTCGGAGCCATCACTGTCGGTGCCGAGGGGTTCTTAGCTTCGGGCGGGGACCTCTGGCTCTGCCTGACAGGGGTGCATTTGAGGTCATGCGGAGTGTGTTAGAGCCTGGCTCTACTCCACAGTCGGCTCCGTCCGCCTCCCTACAGTGCCTCAGGTTAAGTCGACTCACTCCCTCATCCCGGACCGCAGAGAGCCAGCTCCTCAGGAACCCCTGTGGGATTTCATCCTCTTCGAGGCCTCTCCTGATTTGGCAGAAGAGCCCCTCGGAAGAGGAAGTGTAAGAGGAAACACATTGACTCACCTGAGTCCATCACGTTGGACACAGAGTCGGACGATTCTGAGGGTTCCCCGTTCCCCTTCTGAAGATGTCTCATTTGCAGACATTCTGGAGATCCTGAAACAGAGGGAAATTGGCCAGCCCTCAACCCTTCGGAGGACGAATCTGTGTATCTTGAGGCGTTGGCTCTCGTTCCACCTCCTGGGTGTGGCCCCCCTTTGACCCCCTCATGCCGGTGGTTGCTAAGCAGGCATGGGCGGGTCCTGGTTCAGTGGACCCCACTCCCAGGAGACCCTCCAAGTTCATAACGCACCAGCAGACAAACAGTTCTTAACAAAAGGAGTTTCTGTGGATGCTATGGTGGTAGCTGCTGCCACTAAGAAGGAGCTAGCTGATCCTTCAGTACCTGTCCATCCACCTAACAAGGAATCTAGGTCCATGGACAGGTGCGGAAGCGGATGTTCTCGTCAGCGACATTTACCATGCGTTCGCTGAACTACCTGTGCCATTTTACTCGTCTTCAAAGGGACTTGATCAAGGAAGCGAGTGAAATGTTAAGGACCCTACAGCTGCGAGTTTCAAGATAAGATGAACACGCAGCTGGCTACCCTTAACTCCATAACCAACTCCTCCATGCGCCTTCTTTCTTACGCTGCTGATGGAGCGAGCAGAGCCGCAGGGACAGGTGTGGCCTTACGTAGGCATGCCTGGATGCGGCTATGCAATTTTGCGGACCCCTTCAAGACGTCTTTCACTAACTCCCGTTTGATGGATCATCCCTCTTTGGTCCTCAAGTGAAAGAAACCTTGACTAGGTGCGAAACTGATGGCAAGACCCTTTCTGCCGTTGGAGTCCGTTTTTCTACTCCTTCTAGGCCTTACCCCAAAGGCCAGAAAGGTGGAAAGATGTGGTTCCGTAAACAATCTCAAGGGACTTCGCCTGACGACAGAGTCGTTTCCCGCCAGAGGCAGAGGCGGGAATAACAATGGTAGACGTCGCCCTAGGGGCAGGGGGGGTCCGCAGAACCAGGGCAATCGGGAAGCCTTCCCTGACAAGCCCTTTCAGCATCCCTGAGGTGTTGCCCGACTGCCCATCTTCGGAGGCAGTCGGGGGAAGATTGTCACTGTACCCAGAAGCCTGGCTATCCCTGACTCAAGACAAATGGGTACAGTCCATCATTTCCGAAGGCTATTCTATCCCCTTTCTTCGCATTCCAAATCAGTCAAAAAAATCCCTTCCAGATGTTCCACCCACTCAAAGGGATCTAGCGGTTTTGGAGATTTCAAAACTGCTTGCAAAAAGAGCAATTCAGCCAGTTCCAGCAGACCAGCAAGGATCCGGAATCTACTCAAGGTTCTTTTTAGTTCCAAAGAAAACAGGGGACTGGAGACCAATTTTGGATCTCAGTATCTTGAACAGATCAGTCAAGAAAACAAGATTTCGGATGGTCACGCTGCAATCCATCCTTCCCCTTTGGGCAAAGGAAACTGGATGTGCTCTATAGACCTTCAGGATGCGTACTATCACATAAAATGAACAGACGCTCCAGAAGATTCCTCCGCTTCAGGCTGGGAACCAGTCATTTTCAGTTCAGGGCCCTGCCCTTTGGTCTCACCACTGCCCCGGTGTTTACCAAATGCATGGCAGTGGTAGCTTCTCACCTGAGACGACAAGGATTCCAGGTGTTTCCATATTTGGACGACTGGCTCCTCACAGCTCCCACCAAGCATCTCCTTCTGATGGCCAGGGATTACACTTTTCGCATTTGTCAAAAGCTGGGTATTTCAATAAATTGCGAAAAGTCTGTTTTGTCGCCTTGTCGTACTATTACCTACATAGGCAAATCTAGATACAGTAAACATGTCTGCGAGACTAACACATCAGAGAATAACAGACATTCACAAACTGGTATCACTCCTTTTCAACAACAACAGAATCAAAGCCAGGTTAGTTCTGAAAGTGTTGGGAATTATGGCAGCTGCCATACCTCTGCTTCCATTAGCCAGATTCCACATGCGGATCCTTCAATGGATGCTCTTTACTCAATGGTCATACCAGCAACTTCCAATGTCTCACACCATTATGATCACGCGTGCAAAATCATCTCATGTGGTGGATGTCTTCCCTCAGCTCTTGTTGGGAAGACCCTTTGTTCCACCCTCCGTTTGCTACTCTCACACCGTATGCCTCCCTGATCGGGTGGGGGGGCATTATCAGGGCAGGACGGTCCAGGGCACATGGCAACCAAAGGAATGCCACTTGCACATAAATGTTCTGGAGATGAGAGCAGTGCTTTTAGCGTTGCAAGCCCTTCAAGACTCTCTTCCCTTGGGAACGATTGCAATCCAAACAGACAATATGTCTGTAGTGTGGTACATCAACAAACAAGGCGGAACCAGGTCATACCCCTGTGTCGAGAAGCACTCAGACTGTGGCAATGGGCGATTTCTTCTCAGCGGTTTCTGATAGCAACGCACATCCCCGGAAAGTCCAATCAAATTGCGGACAAGTTGAGCAGAGCTATCCTCATGCCTCACGAGTGGTCTCTGAAAGACTCTGTAGTGAGAGAAATTTTTCTCAAGTGGGGTCAGCCTTGCTGCAATCTTTTTGCTACTCCCCAAAACAGCAAGTGCAGAGAATATTTCACTCTATTCCCTTTACCAGGCCAACCCAGCAGAGACGCTCTAGTCCAAGTTTGGCCGCGGGGACTTCTGTATGCATTTCCTCCCTTCCCACTAATCTCTCAAGTGATACAGAAAGCTATTGCTCAGAAGGCCTCATTGATCCTCATTGCTCCTTACTGGCCTCGACAAGTGTGGTTCCCCTTTCTACATCGTTTTCTTTTGAGCGACCGTGGAATCTGGACCTAGTTCCAGATCTTTTGATCCATCAGTCGGGTCAGTTTCATTGCTCCCTCCCTCTCTGAACCTCACTGCTTGGTTCCTCCAGTTCCAACCTTAGCCAGGCTTCCTCAATTATCTCACTCTGTTCGAGATATTTTGATAGCTTCCCATAAATCTTCCACCGGAAGATTTATTTGAGTAAGTGGAAACGCTTCACATATTGGGCTCAAGGAAAGGACATAGATCCTTTCACTGCTTCCATCCAATTAGTCCTTGATTTTCTAGCTGAACTCTTCCATGCAGGTTCATCTCCCTCTACACTTAAAGTTCAATTGGCAGCTATTTCTAACTTTCATGTGGGTATTTCTGAATCTGCCTTAATGTCCCACAAGCTTTGCAAAGCCTTTTTGAAAGGAGTTTTTCTTCTCAGACCTCCTATAAGAAATCCTCCTTCTCCTTGGGACCTAAATTTAGTTCTTGCTTCTTTGATTCTTCCCCTTTCGAACCTGCAGTCTCCTGTTCTTTAAAATTATTATCATGGAAGACTCTTTTTCTGGTAGCTATTACATCAGCTAGAAGAGTTTCAGAGCTTCAAGCACTCAGCTGTCGTCCTCCTTATCTTTTGTTTCATAAGGACAGAGTATCCTTACGAACTAACCCGTCCTTTTTGCCTAAGGTGGTCTCGACGTCAAATCTAAATCAAAGCATTGATCTACCTGTCTTTTTTCCAGAATACTCCAATAGGTCTGAACAAAAATTACACTGCCTGGATGTTCACCGTCAATTGAGGTACTACTTGGATAGAACAAAACAATTCAGAAAATCTGATCAGCTGTTTGTCTCCTATGCGGAAAGCAGAAAGGGACTTTCAGTTTCAAAGGTATCCTTATCCAGATGGCTAACATCTTTGATTTCCCTTGTATAATGAAATTAGACATCAAAAGCTGCCTAATAAACCTAAGGCCCATTCCACCAGAGCTTTGGCTACTTCTTTAGCCTTCCAAGACAGACTGCCTATTGACACCATTTGTGCAGCGGCTACTTGGGCTACTCCTCACACTTTCATTTCTCATTATAAGTTGGATTTAGCTTCTAGGCATAGAGCTAACTTTGGTTCCACTGTTCTCAGGAGTCTGTTCCGTTAGGCCACCCGGGACAAGGTGCTAGGGACGCGGTCCCATCCAGCAAGAATGAAGGCGAGATAGACAACTTAACATATAGAAGTTATGTTCTTACCATAACGTTCCATGTTAGTTGTCTTCTTCTCGCCTTCTTCTTCGCCCACCCTCCTTCCCCCTGGCCTGGACAGACCTAGAGGAGTTGTGATTGTGACCTCTCTTTCTACCACCTCTTTCTTAAGACATATGCTGTTGTGCATATTTCCTCGTTCAGGATGTAGGTCACCCTTCTTTCTTCCTGTTGTTAGAGGTGGACTCTGTTTACAGTTATACTGTTACTATTATAAGCTGGGGTTAGCTTACAAACGAGATCTGAGGTAACTCTCGCCTAGCATTGTGGGATATAAGGGGAGCCTCGAGCCGGTGGAACCAACTCTCGAGCTTTTAGAGTGGCCGAGTCGGAGCCGAGGTCGGCTCCGAACCCATCCAGCAAGAAGAAGGCGAGAAGAAGACAACTAACATGGAACGTTATGGTAAGAACATAACTTCTATTTTCCGCCCCATAGACATACTATCCCTGTCTCTAAAATAATGGAAAAATATATTCAAACCCAACTTATGAATTATCTACTCCAAAATCAACTCCTTTCCACCACTCAGCATGATTTCCGGCCTGGAGACAGCACTACAACTGCTCTTTTATCTTCTTGAACACTGTTAACTATGATTGTAATGAAGGTAAACCTTGTCTCTGCAGTTTTCCTCGATTTTCTCAAAGGCTTTTGACAATTTCTTCCATTCTCTCCTCCTTTCAGAGCTCTTATACCTAGGCATGTCCACTCCTGTCCTTGACTGGTTTACCAACTTTCTTACAAGCAGACCACAATCTACCAAATGGCTACACTGCCTCTCACTTTTTCTCACTACTTCCACCGGAGTTCTCCAAAGGCCCATCTTAGGGCCTCTTCTTTTCAGTATTTTCATTAATAATTTTCATGCTGCTCTCTCTCAAGGATCTGTAGTACAGTATGCAGATGATTCTACAATAATCTGCTCTGCCCCCTCAGAAACAGAATCTCTGACCAAGACCCAAAATACTTTCTCCACAACCGAAATCTGGATGACCAACATTCTCCTTGCCCTTAACCCCAATAAAACCAAACTCTTGCTCTTGACACCACTCAAAAAAAAAAAGAACACCGTTTTTAATAAGTCTGAATTTTTCATTTATTTAATAAATCTGAAATTTTCATTTACTCTTCTAACAAAACTGCCATAGAGGTAGTCCCCCAAACCAAGTTACTTGGCGTTACCATAGATGATCACTTAACATTTGACCAACACATCCACAACATTAAAAAAAACTCACCAAAAACTTGGTACCCTTTACAGACACTTTTTTTTTTTTTAAACTACTCCACGAGAAAAACACTTGCCTTAACATTGCTTCTACCCTCTCTCCTCTGTTGTGCCCCCATTCTAATAAATATACAGTCCTGCTTAAAAACTAAGATGGACACCTGCTGTAACAAAATTGCTAAGCTTGTAACTAATGCAATATATTCATCCCATCAATGCTGTTCATTACAATCCATGAACTGGCTAGTATTCCCACAACATCTTGCATACATGCAACTATCTACAGTACACAAAATTATCTATAAACCTGTCAAATGCCCAGCCCTTGCTTCCCTTTTGTCTCTCTGTCAACCTAATAGGTATCTCAGAACTGAAAGTCAATCTGTTAGGCAAATAAACAGACCAAAACTCCCCGCTGGTCAGTATCTCTACTCTTTTACTGTAGCTAAACTCTGGAATGCACTTCACCTGCTCTCAGGACCGTTAGTAATGCCTCCTTATTCAAAACGTCTGTACACCAATATCTTTCTACTCCATGGCTTTGCCCATGTACGATCTCCCAATCCTCTAACCTGATATACCTGATTGACCCCTTCAATCCCTATACTCATTGTTATACTCCCAACTTAAGAGCCACCCATGAAAAGTACCTTCCAGAGCTCATTTATCTCCACATGGTGTAAGAATAACTGTACAAGTTATCTCCATCTGGTTTAAAAATAATTGTGTAAGTTAATTGCATAGTATGTGTAGTTCGTATAAAATTGTATAATTGCATAGTTTATCTGTCTTGTCTGTTGAAATCTTTTTTTTTATATTGTTTACTTTGCCATGAGTCAAAAATGTATTTTTTCATAACTTCTTAGCCACATAATTATACAATGTTCCAAGTGAGTTTCCTGTTTTTCACTCTTTGTAAATCCATGTTTAACAAATTTTTATCATCTTGTATTTTGTTTGAGCTTTTCTCTCCAGGCCTGCGCTAAAAATGGGCTCATTTCAGCCCAGCGGACTTTCCTGGTCAGCAAAAGCAAATAAATAAAATAAGGAAGTTGATGAAGCAAATAAATAAAATAAGGAAGTTGTGTGTGTGTGTGTGTGTGTGTGTGTGTGTGTGTGTGTGTGTGTGTGTGTATATATATGTATATATATATATATATATATATATATATATGTGTGTGTGTGTATATGTATATATGTATATTTTTCGGCGGGTCAGCCTTGCTGCGCATCTTTTTGCTACTCCCCAAAACAGCAAGTGCAGAGAATATTTCACGCTTATTCTCTTTACCAGGCGCTGAACCCAGCAGAGACGCTTCAGTCCAAGTTTGGCCCCGGGACTTCTGTATGCATTCCTCCTTTCCCACTAATCTCCCTCAAGTGATACAGAAAGCTATTCCGCTCAGAAGGCCTCATTGATCCTCATATTGCTCCCTACTGGCCCTCGACTAAGTGTGGTTCCCCTTTCTACATCAAGCTTTTTGAGCTTAATCGTGAATCTGGACCTAGTTCCAGATCTTTTTGATCCATCAGTCGGCCTGCTCATCGCTCCCTCCCCTCTGAACCTCACTGCTTGGTTCCTCCAGTTCCAACCTTAGCTGTGGCTTCCTCAATTATCTCACTCTGTTAGAGATATTTTGATAAGCTTCCCATAAATCTTCCACCCGAAGATTTATTTGAGTAAGTGGAAACGCTCACATATTGGGCTCAAGGAAAGGACATAGATCCTTTCACTGCTTCCATCCAATTAGTCCTTGATTTTCTAGTCACTTTTCCATGCAGGTTCATCTCCTCTACACTTAAAGTTCCACCGCAGCTATTTCTAACTTTCATGTGGGTATTTCTGAATCTGCCTTTAATGTCCCACAAGCTTTGTAAAGTTTTGAAAGGAGTTTTCTTCTCAGACCTCCTATAAGAAATCCTCCTTCCCTTGGGACCTAAATTTAGTTCTTGCTTCTTTGATTCTTCCCCCGCCCTGCAGTCTCCTTGTTCTTTTTAAATTATTATCATGGAAGACCTCTTTTTCTGGTAGCTATTACACGCTGAAGAGTTTCAGAGCTTCAAGCACTCAGCTGTCGCCCTCCTTATCTTTTGTTTCCATAAGGATTGAGTATCCCCTAATTTAACTAACCCGCCCTTTTGCCTAAGGTGGTCTCATGCTGACGGGCCAAATCTAAATCAAAGCATTGATCTACCTGTCTTTTTCCAGAATACTCCAATAGGTCTGAACAAAAATTACACTGCCTGATGTTCACCGCCAATTGAGGTACTGTTTCGATAGAATGTAAAACAATTCAGAAAATCTTGATCAGCTGTTTATCCCTATATGAAAGCAGAAAAGGACTTTCAGTTTCAAAGGTATCCCATTCAGATGGCTAACATCTTGATTTCCCTTTGTATAATGAAATTAGACATCAAAGCTGCCTATCAAAACCTAAGGCCCATTCCACCTGTGCCTTGGCTACATCTTTAGCCTCCCAAGACAGACTGCCTATTGACAATTACCGCGCAGTAGCCGCTACTTGGCTACTCCTCACACTTTCATTTCTCATTATAAGCTGGATTTAGCTTCTTGTGGCATAGAGCCACCTTGGTTCCACTGTTCTCAGGAGTCTGTTCCGCATTACTCCGGGACATGTGCTAGGGACGCTGTCCCATCTAGTAGCAGTTTTAGATAGACAACTTAATATATAGAAGGCGTTCTACCATAACGCCCATGCGTTAGCTGTCTTCTCGCCTTCTTGGCGTCCCACCCCTCCTTCCCCTGGCCTGGACAGA